>NC_079219.1:5360767-5375767 GCF_029633865.1 Lampris incognitus | reverse complement strand
CTGCAGCCCTCCCTCAACCCGGTATCACACCAAAGCATGTAATACACCCGCCGGTCCAACGTGTCAGAGTCACGGTTTGCCTCGCTCAGGCATGAAAAGTACACGCGTGTATGAAGGTGCAGTGCCAGCAGGGGGCGATGATTAAGAGGTGAAGACAGGTTAGGGTTAGGGCTAGGGTTGGGTTAGGGTTAGGGTTAGGGCTAGGGTTGGGTTAGGGTTAGGGCTAGGGTTGGGTTAGGGTTAGGGCTAGGGTAGGGTTAGGGGCGGGATTTTGGAAAAGGTTGATGCTAGAGCCAATGGGATGTATGCACGGAAGTAGATGTGATTGTTTATTGGTTAGCATTTAAACTCTTTTTGAATTTCCATTGTTAGCAAGCGTTAACGTTAGCTGTCGTTACAGTAAAATCTGGCAATGTTAAGGTCAGTTGTAAGCTAGCTAGCTTACACATCTGTATTGTTCATAAGGCGTCATAAGGGTGGGGACACCTGCAGTCAGGTGAGACCGAAGAGGTCGCTTATAGGTGAGTGATGAAACGTTTCTCTCCCAATAGACGCTGTGTCCAGATGAACTGATTCAACTTTCTGTGACTAGTTCTAGAGACACCTCGTCTCAGGGTCTTACATTTGTTTTATTTATTTATATTTATTTATTTTGGGGGGGGGTATTCCCCCTGGGAAAGGGCTGGATATACATCTGTAAGTAACGTATGGCAGTCTGAGGACGGATGTCCTTGCCTGCCTCAATGTTTGTTTCCTTATTAGTTGGACTTGGCACATGGGAAGGACCATGTGTCGGCCCTGTGATGGCCTGGCAGCCTGTCCAGGATGTCTCCCCGCCTGCCACCCAAGCACTGCTTGGACAGGCTCCAGCATCCCGTGACCCCGATTGGGATACGCGGCTTGGATAATGTATGTACTATGTGTGTTCCCCCCCCCCGCCTTTTCTCCCCAATTGTATCCGGCCAATTACCCCACTCTCCCGAGCCACCCCGGTCTCTGCTCCACCCCTTCTGCTGATCCGGGGAGGGCTGCAGACTACCGCATGCCTCCTCCCATACATGTGGAGTTGCCAGCCGCTTCTTTTCACCTGACAGTGAGGTGTTTCGCCAGGGGGGTGTAGCACATGGGAGGATCACGCTATTCCCCCCAGTTCCCCCTCCCCCCGAACAAGTGCACCAACCTACCAGAGGAGGCGCTAGTGCAGCGACCAGGACACATACCCACATCCGGCTTCCCACTTGCAGCCACAGCCAACTGTGTCTGTAGGGACACCCGACCAAGCCGGAGGTAACTTGTGGATTCGAACCGACGTTCCCCGTGTTGGTATGCAACGGAGTAGACTGCTATGCCGCCCGGACACCCCAGGGTCTTGTATTTGTATCCACCTATATAGTCCTATATAGTCCTATATAGTCCGATATGGTCCCATATAGTTCTGTATGGTCCTATATGGTCCCATATAGTCCTATATGGTCTCATATAGTCCTGTATGGTCCTATATGGTCCCATATAGTCCTGTATGGTCCTATACAGTCCCATATGGTCATATATAGTCCTATATGGGCCTATATGGTCCCATGTAGTCCTGTATGGTCCTATATAGTCCTGTATGGTCCTATATGGTCCCATATAGTCCTATAGCTAAGTCAGTCAAACGAGTAGATATTGGCCCATATTGGAAAGGGACTCAAAGTGCAAGCGCACTTGAAGCTGCACCCTCGATGTTTTAGTAAGAGGTCTTCCTATTTACGTGATTACCCAGGAGGCCCGCTCACGTTTTCTCTCGGATCCCCCGTGGGGGAAGATCTTCCTCATCACAATTGTACGCGCCGTTATACGACGGTCAACGGTAATCAGTTCCCTCATCCGGTGGAGTCCCCACATCATGGTTAGGCCGCAGAATCACGTCACACTAAATGTGCGGAGGTCTGTCCAGCCATTATCCAAGCTGCTTATCCGAATTTGGGTCGCGGGATGCTGGAGCCTGTCCCAGCAGTCATTGGGCAGCAGGTGGGGAGACACCCTTGGACAGGCCGCCGGGCCGTCGCATCACACAAATGTGTGGCTTACCCGTCAAAATACCCATGTAATTTGTATTACGCTGGGAAACCCCAAACGGGAGATAAGAACCAGGATGTGGGAACAGAGGTGCTCTGTGTGGAGGACTCCCGGTGATAAATGGTCGCTGACTGGGCACTCTCAGTAGCCACGACCACAGTGTGAGTGAACCACATTACACGGACATCGAGTCGGCAAAGCTGCTACGGAGAGGTGGCCACCGACACGACACCCTAGTCCAGAGGGAGGCGTACTGGGTACACCCCCTTGGCACCCTCATCCCCCCAATGAAGAGATTTCATTTGCTTGTTTTTTACCAACCGAGTATATTGTGTTATGCTTTCAGTAGCTTCCATGATCAGGCTCTGTTCCTGGGATACCTGTGGCTCCCCCTGCTGGCAGGAATATGTTGTGCCGTCAGGGATCACCTATAACCCACCCCACCTGGGTCTACTGGTTGACCGTTGCCAGAATACACGCTGAGGACGGGCGTCTCGCCCGAACTGTCCATGTGGCAGTAGTAAAGAAGCTCAAACGGGGGCGCCGTCCCCGTTTGTGTGCTCCCTTTATGTTCACAAACGTTGGTTTTGGCTCTGAATATTTTCATACCTCTCACGGTGATATCATCTTCTCGGTGTACGAGGGGATGTGTTTCATGGCTTTCATCTGTCAGTGGCACTCCATAAGACAATACGTCCCGGGAGCGGAGAGGACGGCCATGCTTTTCTCATTACAGCAATTCTGCGATGAGTTTTCGCTGCAAATTTGTCTCTTAATATCTCAGCGTTTCCAGCTCTGACCTTTACGGTTGAGGCCGTGCGTCACCGATAATACGCTTCTCACATAAACTTTGGACAGGCGCTGTGCCCGGACCGTTATCTGCAGTACTGCGTGCGCCATGAACGTCTGATTTGTGGAAGGCGGCTTCCTCTCAGGACCCTTAAAAGCAGTAAGCTAAGCCATTTTCTGAGGCCGTTTGTTTTAAAGGCTACTTATAAAGTCCATGGACCTTATCAGAGCTGTCTTTTCAACAGGTTAGGCTTAAGTTGTTGTGAAGTGTAACGGCAGTCTCTCGCTCCCTTTACTGCTGTGTGTGTGTGATAAAATAATACAGTAATATCAAGGTAGAAGTATGTATGTACACATCTTTTGAGTTAACAATCCATAACAATGGATATATTGAAATATGGGACGTTTATGGTGAGTGGTGGTTGAGTTTATTGGTAGCGCCTTGCAATATGAGACACTTTATAAAGGCTTATATGTGGTTACTGCTTACTTCTATTAACGGTTAACAGCTCATTTTGAAGGTGTTAAAACACTTAATAAATGTTATAATGCAATAATGAAAATACCTTTTGGGTTGCCAGGTTGGGAGTCCACATGGGCAGAGTATCCACTGACCTTCTCTCAGGAACCATGTCACTATACGAGGATAGCCAAACTACTAACCATTCCCTAACTCTAACCCCAAAGTTAACCACCGGCTAACTTTAACCCTTAACTTAACCACTGGCTAACCTTAACCCTTAACTTAACCACCGGCTAACCTTAACCCTTAACTTAACCACCGGCTAACCTTAACCTTTAACTTAACCACCGGCTAACCTTAACCCTTAACTTAACCACCGGCTAACCTTAACCCTTAACTTAACCACCGGCTAACCTTAACCCTTAACTTAACCACCAGCTAACATTAACCCTTAACTTAACCACCGGCTAACCTTAACCCTAAACTTAACCACTGGCTAACCTTAACCCTTAACTTAACCACCAGCTAACCTTAACCCTAAACTTAACCACCGGCTAACCTTAACCCTTAACTTAACCACCGGCTAACCTTAACCTTTAACTTAACCACCGGCTAACCTTAACCCTTAACTTAACCACCGGCTAACCTTAACCCTTAACTTAACCACCGGCTAACCTTAACCCTTAACTTAACCACCGGCTAACCTTAACCCTTAACTTAACCACCGGCTAACCTTAACCCTTAACTTAACCACCGGCTAACCTTAACCCTTAACTTAACCACCAGCTAACATTAACCCTTAACTTAACCACCGGCTAACCTTAACCCTAAACTTAACCACTGGCTAACCTTAACCCTTAACTTAACCACCAGCTAACCTTAACCCTAAACTTAACCACCGGCTAACCTTAACCCTTAACTTAACCACCGGCTAACCTTAACCTTTAACTTAACCACCGGCTAACCTTAACCCTTAACTTAACCACCGGCTAACCTTAACCCTTAACTTAACCACCGGCTAACCTTAACCCTTAACTTAACCACCGGCTAACCTTAACCCTTAACTTAACCACCAGCTAACCTTAACCCTTAACTTTACCTCTATGTAACCTTAACCCTTAACTTAACCACCAGCTAACCTTAACCCTAAACTTTACCTCTATGTAACCTTAACCCTTAACTTAACCACCAGCTAACTTTAACCCTAAACTTAACCACTGGCTAACCTTAACCCTAAACTTTACCTCTATGTAACCTTAACCTTAAACTTAACCGCTTCTTAACCGTAGTCTTCATTTCTGGTAGATTTGGCGACATCTGGTGGCCACGGTAGTTCATTACTGGTAGATTTGGCGACATCTGGTGGTCACGGTAGTTCATTTTCATACTGCAAATCCTAGTAGAGTTTCATTCAAAACAAACATGATCCTGGACGCAGAACGCATTCGTGTGCAGGTCACCGTTTTCAAAGGTCGCAGATTTTGGGGCGACACCGTTAAAGGTGATCCAGCAGTAGCACAAATGTCTTGGAGAACAATGTCAATCAACGGTGTCATCCAACACAGTAATAAGGAGTAATGTATCAAGCTATGTCAAACATTTAATCAAGCCTAATTAAAGCTGTTGTAGGCAACTTTTAACACCATTTTGTTATATTTGCAGAAATTCCCATTAGACACCAAACGATATCCATCAGGTAGGTACTGTGCAAAAACCCAGTCCCTCTGGCTGCTCCTGGGGCTGTAATATTATTTGTGAGAACTCGTTTGTCCTGAATGGGTGAGTGATCCTGGTTTAGAGGGAGGGGTTACCATAGGGCTGTGTACTGGTGAGAATCTGGCGATACAATACGTATCATTATACAGGGGTTACGATTCAATACATCACGATATATTGTGATACTGTAAGAAAGGTGATATATTGTGATTTCATAGGCCTGTGTTCTTTGTGCTTATGGTACTTCCTGTCTCAGTTTACGTTGTTGGGTTGGAGGGGAAGAGTCAGATGGCTGAAGATAGATCACAACACTGTCATCTAGCGGTCGTGGGGTTACACACAACACAACATGTTTGTCACCAACCTTTACATGTAAACAACAATTAAAAATGGATACAGTGGTTTTGAGAATCGATACAGTATCACAAAAGATAATATCGCGATACTCGAGTGTATCGATATCTTCTTACACCCCCTAGGCGCTATGGTAGGGAAGGAGGAAGCAGAGCGAAGAAGGGAGAGAATTTTGGGGGGGGGGTGTTATGCCAAAATTGCTCACCCCTCCAAAGTTGCTCGCAGAAACTTCACCCCATTGATTCGTTTTGCATGTTAGTGCCTATCATTTTTTCTTACACGTTCAATATGCATGTTCTTCCTTCTTCTTCTTCTTCTCTTCCTTCTGTGGCAGCTGATTCACGTCCTGTGCAACTGCAATTATATTTAGATACAATGGGGGGAGAAAAGAAATAAAGGAGCAATTGCAGAACACTGGCATAATGAATGGCCGTTGCTCCAAAAATGTCAGTGGGATCAGATATCAAACACTGCATTTTTTTGACATGAAAAAATAACAGATAGCCACTTTAACCATAAACCTAGCCATGACTGTATTTGCCCTCACTACTGCGTAAAAATCGACTTTTGCATTGCATTGCATGACATTTTCAAGTTAGATATTTGTATGCCACTCACGCAGGATCACGTGGTTGTTTCTGAGAGAATGCCAATGGAAACCATCGAACTGATGAACTATGGGCAACCCCAAAATTCTGGCAACCCAGGAAGTCTTTTTATTAATGTATTATAACATCTTATTTCTGATTTATAACGCATTGATAAAGACATGCTAACATCAATAAAGTACCTATAAACCTTTTATGACCGTATTGTTAAGCAGCAAAGTCTGAAATCGCAATCACAGTCTCAGAGGGCTTTACATTGGCACGAGAAACAAGTCGATAAAGTAACTGAGAATGGACAACACCCTCCATCCTCAGACATTTAGGCTGATGGTAACTTGGTGCTTGTCCAGCGGCGTCGTAGTGGGGGGAAAAGGGGAAGGACCTACCAGGGCCCAGAAAAGGGGGGGGCGTTTGGGAAGCCTGGAATTAAAAGTTTGTTTTGGTTTGCAAATTTTTATTTCTAACTAGTTAGTGTCATAACTTCAGTTAAAGTGTATCGGTTGAGGGACTTAAAGAAAGTAGGAGGCTCTCCGAAGCCCCTCTCACCCCTCTCTGAGGCCCCTCTCACCCCTTACAAAAGGTGCAAAATGGTTTAGTCCGCCCCTCACGAGCATCTCTCAGTGCAGCTCATCTAGTCCTGTCGCGAGTGACTGCTGATGCCAGCACGAGCACAGAGTCACGTCTTTCCCAAAGAAAGCAAAATCTGGGTTCCAGAAAAGAGAAGGAAAAAGGAAAGGGAGAGAAGGCAACATGAGGGAAAATCCCTGCTGAGTAATTTCTTCCCAAAGAAAGGTGAGCTAGGGGCTTTTAAAAGAAAGGTGGCTAGCTAACTCCTACTACCACAGCTAGGTAGCAGCTAGCTAGCTAACTCTTAACTCCTACTACCACAGCTAGGTAGCAGCTAGCTAGCTAACTCTTAACTCCTACTACCTGAAAAAATAGATTAAAACAGATTAACGTGCTGTGATAGTGAATAATATACAGTGCGCTAGAACTCAAAAAAGTGACGCGTGAGAGACAAAAGAGGAAAGGGGCCCACAGAGACTGCTGCTGTACAGGGCCCAGGATTTTGTGCTACGCCCCTGCCTGTGCAGCATTACAGTGTTGAACCTGCACTGGGGCAGCGGTGTGATTAACACCGTCTGGATCTGGAATCAGGTCAGACTTCCTCCAAAAGGCACAGCCAGCAGCTGGTTAGTCAGCATCCGACATCACTTCCTCTTTGTGGAAGATGTGCATTTCACACAACGGGAGTAGGGAACTAGTGTGTGTGTGTGTGTGTGTGTGTGTGTGTGTGTGTGTGTGTTCTCTATCCACTCAGTACCCGTTGCACAGCTGTCTGTCCTGGAAGAGGAGTGACTCCGCTGACGCTCTTCCTGGGTTTTTTCTTCTTTTTTTTTTTTGATGATGATGATGATGATGAATGCTCCCCCCCACCGCCCCCCCCCCCGCCCTCATCTGAGTGTGTAGTACGCGGTCACCTACGGCATTGCTACCTGTTGCAGAAGGGGGGGGGGGGTACGTTACGCTATAGAGTCGCCATTCGAGGCTGCGCAGGCGGGGCGGTGCGCAGACCCGTTTCGCGGTAGGAGCCTGAATACTTGCACCACCTCCGTGGCGCGCGCGGGGGGTGGGGTGGGGGGGATGCCTCCGTCTGGAATTTCAGTTTCAGAAGTTTTTTGGAGAAAGGGTGGGAGGGTTCCACAGCTCTCCCTCTCTCCCCCTCTCTCTCCATATCGGGGCGGGACCTTGTGACTCACTTCCTCAGTCAGCGGCAGGACAAAAAAAAAAGTAGCCGGTAGACTTTCTCACTCTTCTCTCCGGAGGTCCGGCGACAGGGCAGGCAGGGGGGAGCAGCACCCGGGGACGCTAACGGACGGCTGGAGTAAGGCGACCTGCGCACCGCGCGTCGTGCGTCGCCGTTTGGATGTCCGCTGACGGCACACGAGAGGCGCGCCAAGACAGCAGCCAGGTTGGGAAGGCGCCTTCAGCCGCTGACATCACCTCTGGTAAGCAGCCTTGACGGCTTTTCTTCACTCTCACGCTTCGCCTTCGCAACTGGTCGCCTTCTTCTTCTTCTTCTTCTTCGTGGATGTTTAGAGCCCCCCGAGCCGGCTGCGTGTCTCCTGCAGCCGGCGGCCGTGTGGCGCTGCTCTACCCAAGGGCAGTTTTACGCACCGGAGCGAGTTCGGCAGAGCTCCGTGGGGCGGACGGTGGCGCACGTTGCGAGGAGCTGGAAAGTTGATTCGGATAACGCGACAAATGAATGGAGGAGGAGGGCGAGAGGCGATGGGGGGGTGGGGGAGCCACGCTGGGCCGGGAGACCTCATACGTGCAGGATCAGATGGCAGGAAAACCATGGAGAATGCACATAAAGGAGGAGGAGGAGGAGGGGGGGGTTTCTTTCCAACCGACGTGACCCCAGACTGCAGCAGACTGACGCGAAAATGCATTAATTATAATGATGATAACACCCCCCCACCCCCACCCCCCCCGGGCTGTTGCTTAATAGACCACACTTCATGGATCATCGCTGCTCTGTGATATCCGAGATGTTTTTGCTTCTCTCACCAACTTTTGAGTGGAAAGAGGGAGGAGGTCGTGGGGCTCGGTACTGTGTCAGCTTTAGTTCACACCTAGGAGAAATACACAGCCAGGGGGGGGGAAGTGGGGTGGGGGGGGAGTGGAAGGAAGGTGGGACTACAGGGAGAACAGAAACCACTTCCTGTGACGAGAGTGGGGGTCTGCTCTGCCCTTATAAGCCAGGTTGTATGTCGTTGCATGTGAAGTGTGCTTCTTGTAAAACTGTAAAACACAACAACAACCACCACCACCACCACCACCACGAGCGAGCGAGCGACTGACTTATATTTTATACGTTGCTGTCGGTGCGTTTTGCCAAACGTGACAGTTGAAAACAGGTCAACTTTAAGCTGCGTTTACACTTGCTGAACACACGTTTGAGGGCGATTCTTCAGTTGAGGGAGTTTCTCTGCCCCCTCAGGTTTAAGAAAGGAAACCCCCCCCCAACAGTTATTGTATGAGTTAGAGCAGGGGCGATTCTAGGATCAGAGCTTTAGGGGTGCTGAGCACCCAGGGCCCGCCAGATAAGATACATTTGGGGGGGGGGTGGATCAAACCATTTTTGAAGCATGGGGGGGGGTCCTGTATTATTGTTGTTAAAAAATTACGTTTAAACCATATACCGGATATGGTTTTGACATTTCTTCAGCTCATTAAACATGGACATACAGTAAAAAATAAAAAATCTCTTCAATTTTAGGGGTGCTGGGGTTCAATTTAGGGGTGCTGCAGCACCCCCCAAAATGGGCTAGAAACGCCTATGGGTTAGAGTCAGGCTGTGTTAGCTATGAAAACATAAAGGTTGGTGTCTCAGTGAGGCCATTTGGATACTTGTTCAGTTTGGTGGAAGTTCAAGTGTGGCAGAAGGTCAGTGTTGTGGGCTGGTCCCCGGCCCACACCTTCTCACTGCCCTCTAGAAGAAAGTCCTGACAACGGTTAGAGTCCTTAAAGCCTCACTTTGCGTCTTCTCGTAATTCATACGGTTTACATGTGTGTGTATTGTTATAGTTAAATATGGCTGGCCCTCACACATCTGTCATCACGTCACACCCAGCATTTTAGACTCAACAACGTTTTGTCAAACAACAATGACGTGGTTGCCACGGAAACGAGAAGTGCCAGAGGCGCTTGAGCGGTCGTGGCAGAAGCGTGACTTGTTCATGTGCACAAATGTGATGTGAAGGTTTATACGTCCTGATCTGACAGGATGGTTATTAGGCCTCATTACCAAACACGTTACTAGCTGAGTATTTTAGCTCAGAAATAAGAAACTTCACTTTATTCACGTATATTCATGGTACATGGTATGCTAGCTAACGAGTTAGCTTAGCAAGTCTAAGACTGAGCCAACTTTTTCTCCAAAAAGTGAAAACTGTCATTGCCATCAGGTGTCGTTACCGTCACGTGACATTACCATCATGTGACATTACATCACGTGACGTTACCATCATGTGACATTACATCACGTGACATTACCATCACGTGGCGTTACCATCATGTGATATTACATCACGTGACATTACCATTATGCGTCGTTACCATCACGTGACATTACCATCGTGTGACATTACATCACGTGACATTACCATCACGTGACATTACCATCACGTGTCATGACCATCACATGTCATTTTGCTGTTACAACTTTGAAAGAAGCATCATAACATCAAACTTATTTTGTAGGACGATCAAAGCTTTGCTAAGATATTTGTTGCACACCACTTAATACAGCTTTTGAACAACGACAAAACAGATTTTAAAGATTTTTTTTTACATTTCCAAAGCCAAAAGTGTCCCAAATTGAAGAATCACCCTTGAGTGCATTTTTGCAGAAGCCAGCTAAAAGCAATGTACACAGTCACGTCCCAGTGTAATAGATATAACATAATATAACATAATATAGTATAACATCAGTATAATACAGATATAACTGAATAATAATATAATACAACGTCAGTGAACTACGCTGACTTTGGTAAGCTTAAAAAGTGGGCTGGTTCAGTGTCAAAGAGTAAAGTAAAAGTACTCGTGTAAAGTAAAAGCACTCGCGTAAAGTAAAAGTACTCAGATTATGAGTACACGAGTACTTTTACTTTACACAAGTAACATTTTTGTTCCCAAAGCTTGCATGATCTTTATGCTGAAGTGTACTTTAAAGAACAGACTTGGTGTGTTCAGTGGCTTCATGAGGGTCGCTCTGGAAGTTCTGTCTGCTTTACTTTTTAAGTCATCATTTTGTTAATGCCTTTCTATTCCACGGTGGTTTCTTCAATCACAATTACACACACACACCCAAGGACACACACACACACACACACACACACACACACACACATACACACACACACACACACATGCACGTACACATGCATGCAAAGACACACATACATGCCCGTAGCAGACAGACAGAGGGGCAAATGGAGAGACAGGCAGTCAGACTTACACAAAGACACACAGACAGGCAGTCAGTAAGACAGACGGACAGACACAGACAGGCAGTCAGACAGGCAGAGAGAGAGACAGGCAGTCAGACAGACAGACAGACAGGCAGGCAGTCAGACAGACAGACAGGCAGTCAGTCAGACAGACAGGCAGGCAGGCAGACAGAGACAGACTGGCAGTCAGTCAGGCAGGCAGGCAGGCAGGCAGACAGACAGGCAGTCAGTCAGACAGACAGGCAGACAGGCAGGCAGACAGACAGGCAGTCAGTCAGACAGACAGGCAGGCAGTCAGATTTACAGAAAGACACACAGACAGGCAGTCAGTCAGACAGACAGACAGACAGGCAGTCAGACAGACAGGCAGACAGACACACAGACAGGCAGTCAGTCAGACAGACAGACAGACAGGCAGTCAGACAGATAGGCAGACAGACACACAGACTGGCAGTCAGACAGGCAGTCAGTCAGATTTACAGAAAGACACACAGACAGTTAGACAGACAGAAGGAGAGACAGACACACATGCATACACAGACAGACAGACAGACAGACAGACAGAAAGGCCAAGGCAGGAAAACAAGAAAAAAGCAACGACTGGTCCTCCAGAGCAGCACTTCCCATCGGACGGCCTGTGCTGGGCAGGGAACAACGGTTCAGCCGGCGGAGCGACAGGCTCCGCGGTATGTCAGGGCCCTCGGGCAAGGCCCTCCTCCTCCCCTCGGGTCGCTCCAAGTCAGACGTGTGTCGGTGTGCATTTGCGATGGGTGTGTCCGCAGTACAGCCTCCTAACCCGATCATACATCATGAAGGGCAGGAGGTATGAGTAACGCGTGCTTGTGTACGGCCGCCTGTCTCGCCCGTTGCTTCACCGCCCGCCGCCGCAGCTTGTGCATTACGCTGCACGGGGCGCGAGGGCCCCTTCGGGGTCAATAGGAAAGTAAAAGTTAACGGGCAAAATCAGCTCAACTTAAGATGTTTTATGGTTACTGTATTGTTTGTGTTGTTAAAAAATATGACTGCTGAAGTGTGCCGCAGGAGTTTCAGCTGAGACTTGGGGGGTTTAATTGCAGACTGGGGGGTTTTAACGTGTTTCTATGTGGGGCTGCACCTCCACATACACATTACAAGCATGAGGTAATTGGCCCTGATCCCTGCTTCCAGCACAAAGCTCTCGTTTGCGTTGGGTCTAACAGGATGATGCTAATGCCCCGTTTCCACTGCATGGTACCGGCTCGACCCAACTCTACTTTGGTTTTCCATCAGGCGAAAGAAAAGTTATGGATAGTACCTGGTACCAGGTACTTTTTTTTTTTTGGTACCACCTCCGTCGAGGTTCCAAGTGAACTGAGCCGATACTAAAAGGTGACATGAAAATACCACTATAAATAAATGAATATAACTATAGTTATAAATAAATATAAATATATTTATATTTTTATATTTATTTAAATATAAATAAAATCTTAGAGTCGAATAGAGTGGAGTCGAGTTGAGGCGGTACCATGCAGTGGAGAAGGGGCATAAGTGGCTGATTTTTTTTTCAAGGGTTTGGACGACGGGACTCAACGGGACTCACGAGCACTTTGTCAATACGACCGTTTCGAGAGGAATTATTCGGTTGTGCGAGGTTTCTTTTGCAAGTGTGGCCAAGTTTCAAAACACCCAAAGCCCCTTTTTACAGTGAGCGGTGATTATACACAATTACGCTGTTACACTGTTACACTACTGTTACACTGTCGCACTACCGTTACACTGTTACACTGCTGTTACACTACTGTTACACTGTTACACTACTGTTACACTGTTGCACTACTGTTACACTGTTACACTACTGTTACACTACTGTTACACTGTTACACTACTGTTATACTGTTGCACTACTGTTACACTGTTACACTACTGTTACACTACTGTTACACTGTTACACTACTGTTATACTGTCGCACTACTGTTACACTGTCGCACTACTGTTACACTGTCGCACTACTGTTACACTGTTACACTACTGTTACACTGTTACACTACTGTTATATTGTTACACTACTGTTACACCATTTACACTCTCACTCATACTGGGACTGTTGTGGGTTTCAATGGAGAGCATAATTTTAGCTGAGACTGTCCTCCACCAAAAAACGCCCCCGTAGGTGGTTTGTACAAGCAGCTTATCACCCCCTATAGTGCGGTGTTAAGCTACTTCCTGGCGGTCCTCCGTCATTATAACACGTTACTTCCCCCGTAACAATAAGCATCTCCTTCCATAAGCTGTGGTGAGAAGGAATATTAATAAAAGCAAAGTTTAATGTCACACAGCGGTTATAACGTCCACGTTAGCTGACTTGCTAACGTGTGGCTAACGTTAAGTTGGCTCTTATAACGTTATTCAGGTAAACACACTGCCAATAGCAATCTTACTTACTATACTAGACGGAGAAACAACACAAACACACACTGACTACATATTCTATTGTTCTCACACTGTTTTAAAACCCCACAATGCACAGAGGCGAAAAGTGTCTGTGGCATACCTCCTGCCGCCGGTAGGGGGCGCTAATTTAGGAAACGCTCCTGTGGGTCGTATTAGAGGACAAACGACCCATGCGGTCGTCTGGGTTGGCGGACTTGCTGGAACTACAGTGGGTCTTCAAAATAATCATACTGGTCCCGTAAACGAGTTTCAGTCAGGTTTCTGAAGACGGGTTCTGCTGAACTTCATCGTCTGACAGCTGCTTTGTCAGTAATAAAGTTATACAGGACCAAAGAGCATTTGGAATGAACCCAGTTCCTCGACACCAAGACACATGTGCCACGGCCCGCTGACTGGATTTGACCCGGACAGCCGAGTGGTGTAGATCTGCAGATGCACGCTGTTGGCCGGTTCTGTTACACAAGCGAACACTTGCGACCCCTCACACTGCTGTTGTCTGAGTCCTCCCACCATGCTCACATGTCACCGTTACACACAGTCTTCACACACAGTCTTTACACACAGTCTTTACACACAGTCTTTACACACAGTCTTCACACACAGTCTTTACACACAGTCTTCACACACAGTCTTCACACACAGTCTTTACACACAGTCTTTACACACAGTCTTATCACACAGTCTTTACACACAGTCTTTACACACAGTCTTTACACAGTCTTTACACACAGTCTTATCACACAGTCTTTACACACAGTCTTTACACACAGTCTTTACACACAGTCTTCACACACAGTCTTCACACACAGTCTTTACACACAGTCTTTACACACAGTCTTTACACAGTCTTTACACACAGTCTTCACACACAGTCTTTACACACAGTCTTTACACACAGTCTTTACACACAATCTTTACACACAGTCTTTACACAGTCTTTACACACAGTCTTTACACACAGTCTTTACACACAGTCTTCACACACAGTCTTCACACACAGTCTTTACACACAGTCTTTACACACAGTCTTTACACAGTCTTTACACACAGTCTTCACACACAGTCTTTACACACAGTCTTCACACACAGTCTTTACACACAGTCTTTACACAGTCTTTACACACAGTCTTCACACACAGTCTTTACACACAGTCTTCACACACAGTCTTCACACACAGTCTTTACACACAGTCTTTACACACAGTCTTTACACACAGTCTTCACACACAGTCTTCACACACAGTCTTCACACACAGTCTTATCACACAGTCTTTACACACAGTCTTCACACACAGTCTTCACACACAGTCTTCACACACAGTCTTATCACACAGTCTTTACACACAGTCTTTACACACAGTCTTCACACACAGTCTTCACACACAGTCTTATCACACAGTCTTTACACACAGTCTTCACACACAGTCTTCACACACAGTCTTCACACACAGTCTTTACACACAGTCTTTACACAGTCTTTACACACAGTCTTTACACAGTCTTTACACAGTCTTCACACACAGTCTTTACACACAGTCTTTACACACAGTCTTTACACAC
>NC_079219.1:5288267-5358267 GCF_029633865.1 Lampris incognitus | reverse complement strand
TGTTTCAGAAGACACGGGAAGCAGGTAGGGTGGTGGGGGTGGGGGTGTTTCAGTCCAAAAATCGTGATACGAACCCGTGACGATTTTATCGTCACAGTGATTGTTCTGAATTGCAGCGTTGAAGAACGAGGCGAGGCGGTCTGATGCCATGACTTCTGCACACACATCTGAACGCTCGAATCTGAACCGTTTTGAGTTTTTACTCAAGGACGCACACTCCTGCTTCAAGCTCTCGTGACACACGAGGCTTCATCCCAGACAGCAACCCTCATAGCACCTGACACTGGGCCGGATCCGCCCAAAGTCCGGCAGATCCGCATAGGAATCACATCCGCCCATAGACTGCCCCCCCCCCCGCCTCTGGCCAGAGTGTGGCCTCCTAAAGTATTGGCCCGTCGTGCAAAAAGACACCGGGGCGGGTCCGTTTTGCGGATCCACGCCAGTAGCTGTGATACATCCGGCCCGGATCTGGTCCAGTTTCATTTTGCTGTCTGGGGAAAACTGCTGTGGCCCGGACCCGTCCCACACCCGACACTTTCATCCGGCCCACATTCCGCATGGAATGATGGCACTCGGGCGGTCCGCTCCTGTTTGCCAGATCTGGGCCAGAACCAAGCCATAGCAATGCCGCATGTGCCACATATTTACCAAAGGTGGCCATATTTGTTTTGTGATATTTGGGCCATATTCACCATTTACCACACGGGCCACTTCAGGCTCACATCCAGATCACATGGTGCCCAGAGCACCGCATCTTTAAGGTCCACATTTGATTTGGCAAGTTTGGGCCACATTTGCTGTTATACATGTGGGCCACTTCAGGCTCACATCCATTTTGTCCGGGCCAGAAGAAGGCCGTCGTCAGAGCCTGAAGTGGCCCACATCCGGATGCTGTCTGGGAGGGAAAAGAGCTCCTGCATGCTCTTGGCATCGCTGCAGTCTTCACGTTTTACTGCGGATAAGAAGCTTTAAGTGTTCAGCGTCGTGACGTTTGGAAAATCCCAGCAGGCGTCGGGCCCGTCGTGATATTGAACCAGGAGGTACCTGCTGGTTCCTACCCCGACACGACATCTCATCCCCTCATGAGAAGCACCGGGGAAGCCGCGCAGGGGTCATGACCTTCCCCTCGTGGCCGTGCGTCTTGTGAAGAGGCGGTGGGGGCGCGTGGCCGGCAGCAGGGGAGCGTCTGTGATCTCTGGATGGGGGAAGTGACCCCGGGTTTCCTGCGTGGGAACAGGAACGGCCAGGTGTCGTGGTGTTATTGTTCGGGCCACAAGGCTTCCTCCTCCTCCTCCTCCTCCTCCTCCTCCTCCTCCTCCCTGCACTCTTTGTTGGTAAACGTCTGAAACTCGAGCCTCCGAGCCCGGGCCCCTGTGGAAGGCAATTTACCTCCCCCTTCCTCCCCCATACAAATCAATCATCCTGCCCCCCCCCTCCTCTCTGTGTCATTCTCCCTCTCTCTCTCTCTGTCTCTCTCCCTCTCTCACCCTGTCTCTCTCTGAGTCTCTCTCTCTCTCTCCCTCTCTCACCCTGTCTCTCTCTGAGTCTCTCTGTGTCTGTCTCCCTCT
Organism: Lampris incognitus; assembly: GCF_029633865.1. Lineage (NCBI taxonomy): Eukaryota > Metazoa > Chordata > Actinopteri > Lampriformes > Lampridae > Lampris > Lampris incognitus. The sequence goes on along the minus strand of NC_079219.1, from coordinate 5,356,699 downwards.
CTCGCCCTGTCTCTCTCTGAGTCTCTCTCTCTCTCTCTCACCCTGTCTCTCTCTGAGTCTCTCTCTCTCTCACCCTGTCTCTCTCTCTCTCTCTCTCTGAGTCTCTCTCTCTCTCACCCTGTCTCTCTCTCTCTCTCTCTGAGTCTCTCTCCCGCTCTCTCTCACCCTGTCTCTCCCTCTTCCTGTGTCTCTCTGTCTGTCTGTCTCTCTGTGTCTGTCTCTCTCTCTCTCCCTCTCTCTCCCTGTCTCTCTCTCTCTGAGTCTCTCTCCCTGTGTCACCCTGTCTCTCTCCCTGTGTCTCTCTGTCTGTCTGTCTCTCTCTGTGTCTGTCTCCCTCTCTCGCCCTGTCTCTCTCTCTCTCTCTCTGAGTCTCTCTCCCACTCTCTCTCTCTCTGTCCCTCTCTCGCTCACCCTGTCTCTCTCTCTGAGTCTCTCTCCTGCTCTCTCTCTCTGTCCCTCTCTCTCTCTCTGAGTCTCTGTCTCTCACCCTGTCTCTCGCCCTCTCCCTGTCTCTGTGTGTGTGTCTCTCTCTCTGTCCCTCTTTCTCTCACCCTGTGTGTCTCTCTCTCTGTCTCCCCCCCCACTGTCTCTCTCACCCTGTCTCTCTCTCTCTGAGTCCCCCCCCCCGCTGTCTCCCCCCCCTCCTCCACTGTGAAATGTCTCCACCAGCGTGTCTAAGCACCATGAGATTGTTGGTAAAGTGAGCATTAACTTTATATAGGTTAGTGAAGGGGGTGACCTACCTTGTACTAATAGTTTAATTACATTCTTTGGGGCATGTAATTACAGGTCTACACCCAGCACTTATCTGCTTTTCTCAAAAACGGCGTCAGTTTGCAAAGGAAATCCCAAAAAGCGTGAAGGGAGCGATGCAAATACTCCATTAACTGCTCAGCTCGCTGGTATGGACTCAGAAGTAATTATACGTGTTGCCTCTTTGCGCCTTTTCTGCTCTATTATTTAATGTTGCTCTCTCTCTCTCTCTCCTGTATCCGATCATTACGCATTGGATTCACCTCGGGGCAACCGCGGGCCAACACGCATCACGTACGCCACTTCTCCTCATGAAACAGATGTTGTTTGGGTTCAAGAACCGGGTCGAGTCACCGCTTCGTCATCACGCCGGGTCGCGTTGTGTACTTCTGCAGAGGAAATGCATGATTCAGACATGACTTGCACCCCTGGCTTGCACCTTTGCCCGCAGGGAGGGGGAGAAAAGGTGTGTGCCAATACCGCCGAGTACAACACCCAGAGTCTAACCGCAGCTGATAAGAGAGGGGTGCCGTCATGCAAGAGCTGCGGTGACGACTGACCCATCCCTTCTCATGACTAACAGACCGCAGTACGTGTCGAATGTGGTGGAATGGCTGAAGAGGCCTCTCCTCAGCTATGGCGGCCAATGCCACGCCCCTTTCCCCGTAGACCTTTTTCACAGCAGCCTTTTGGACAAGAAATAGCAGGTAAACACAGTTGTCACTCATGACATTAATGATCCTGGTTTTCATACCACTTCCTCAAACTTAATAGTGATAAAGCCGAGGTCCTCCTGGTAGGCACTAAATCTACTTTGGCTAAACCTGATAGTTTTCCTCTGACTATTGACAGTCCTATAGTTCCTCCATCGCCTCAGGTTAAGAGTCTGGGTGTCCTCCTGGACAGCACATTATCTTTTGCAGCTCACATCAACAATGTGACTCGGTCTGCATACTTCCACCTACGCCATATTAATCATCTTCACCCAAAACCTACACCTAACAGCACCGCCATACTCACTCACACCCTGGTCCATCCCGTACTGACTACTGCAGGTCTGTCCTCTTTGGTCTTCCCCTCAAGTGTCTTCATCAACTTCAGTTGGTCCAGAATCCAGCTGCCCGTATCAGTACCAGAACTCCTTCCATAGATCACATCACTCCTCTTCTTCAGCAACTCCACTGGCTCCCCGTTATATACCGCACTGACTCCAAGATCCTGCTCCTCACCTTTAAGGCCTTAATAACCCAGCTCCTTCATATCTTTCTGAACTCCTTCATATCCACACACCCTCCCCGCACTCTCAGAGCCTCTTCTGCTCTCCAACTCACTACACCATCGGCCCGCTGGACTACCATGGGGTCTAGAGCTGGACTACCATGGGGTCTAGAGCCTTCAGTCCTTCTGCCCCCCGCCTATGGACCTCTCTCCCACAAGACATTCACAACACTGACTCTCTTTCAACCTTCACATCCCATCTCAAAACACACCTTTTCAGACCGGCATATTCAGTCTGCTCCACGCTGCGCTGAGTTTTGAGCAGATGATGATTTTATATTTATCTGTTGTGTTAACTTTTTATTGTCTACCCTGCTTTGTTTTGACTTTATGCTGTCTGATACAGTGCTGCTGGTTTTCTGCTGGTGTTCTGTAAGGTGTCCTTGAGTGCTCTGAAAGGTGCCCACAAATAAAATGTATTATTATTATTATTATTAAGGAAGGTTCTATTCTATTTAGGTGCAGAGCCTTAATTAACGTGATTAGCTACACCTTTGTTCACCTACTATTTCATGTCAAAATGGCTGCTGTGGAAAAGGCCTACTGCCATTCGCATCTCCCCAGACTTGCCCATTCTTTCAGCTTGCCCAATACCCTGGCATCCATGAAAGATCTCGTGTCAGTTAAACAGTGTGTTCCTACATGTCGGATGAATAGAGGTCCATAAATAAAGATGACAGCGGGGTATATTATGTCAGCAAACAGGCCTCCAAAACCAACTTAGCAAGTCGCATCAGGCAGCATGCAGCAGGGTTAGGAGTCAGGAGGAGTAATAGGAGGCACAAATTGTAAGTCTTCAGACACATTGCAGTGGTTTTTCTGCAGCTGGTAATGTGAAGTGTGTTATTAATTCATATTTAAAGTAATGGTTTTGTTGAGCTAGAGCTATAATAGTGAAACCTACTGTTTTTAGTGCTAGGACTGGGGTCAGAAGGGACCTCCCGGTTCGATATTGCATCGATATTTGGTTGCCGAGTCGATATGTATCGTGATTTTTTTTTTCGAGTATCGTGATTCTCTAAGTATTGTGATTCAATGTTGCAACTTTTGGAGTGATTTTTTTTCTTTCTGCCGAAAGTTTATTTAATAAAAATGCAATCCAGCATTTTTGCATCTTTTCTCCCGAGTAATAAAATGCAGTCTAATTACAGAGACAGATAATTAAACCAAAGCCTGAATCTCTGAGAAGTAAAGTGCTTTTAATGAGTTTTACTGAGCAAATGTGCTTCTCACAATTCTATGCAAGGCTGCTTAGAATAAAGCCATTTGCCTCTTGTCTGTTGTACCGAGTCTCACCGCCACTGTTGCTCTGCGTGAACTTGTAAATTCAAGTCAGCTTGAAAACATGCAAAAGGCATGCTACTGAAAATCAGCAAAGTATCCAAAATTAACACCTTGAAATGACTTGAAGAATGTAAAGGCATTATATTTTCAGGGGAGAGCCGGGGATGGTGGGAACACGTTTCGTCTCAGCACCTATAACTTGCAGAATTTTTGACACAAAGTGACCTTATTTGTCTACTGCAAATTTTTCCTACATCTTCAGCTATATCACAGAATTCATTAATTGATGTCAGATACACAGGGAGTTCCATTGTTACAACCTACCCCCCACCACCGGGGTACGTTATAACCCAATCTGGGGTAAGTTGTAACAAGACGAGTGAGGAATTAAAAATTGAGACCACACCACAAAGCTTGCATCTAAACAAGTTTACTGCGCATGTCACAATACTTCAGTATTCTCCTGTAGTTCACTGAGAACAAAAAGAACTCACCACTGACTTAAATCACTTTTAAATTACCTGATGTGGTAGTCCACGCTGATATGCAAACTTCCTGACCTAAAAGAAAGTACACATAGTACCTGCATACATACACATGAAGAACACACGCCGGTAACCTATTCCTCCTTAGTTCTAACATGCTAATCTGCACCTGTCAGATGCTCAGTTAGCGTACCTCACACGGACTGAGTCCAAAATACAAGCCTGCTGTGTCAGTCACGTACCCAGTCAACACAGTCTCCTGCTGCGCACTGGAGACTTGTGACAACCCATACCGGGCAGCGCTCTTGATCCTTTTTCTCTGACGTTTTGACATTTCCTGCAGTATGTGCTCACAGCAAGAAAGTCCTGGGTTCGAGCCCCAGGGATGTCCAACCTTGGGGGTCGTCCCGGGTCGTCCTCTGTGTGGAGTTTGCATGTTCTACCCATGTCTGGGTGGGTTTCCTTCGGGGGCTCCGGTTTCCTCCCACAGTCCAAAGACATGTAGGTCAAGTGAATCAGTGAGATATGGTAGTATGAGATATGAGACTATGAGATATGGTAGTATGAGATATGAGACTATGAGATATGCTAGTATGAGATATGGTAGTATGAGATATAGTATGATGAGATATGCTAGTATGAGATATGATAGTATGAGATATGGTAGTGTGAGATATGGTATGATGAGATATGCTAGTATGAGATATGCTAGTATGAGATATGGTAGTGTGAGATATGGTATGATGAGATATGCTAGTATGAGATATGGTATGATGAGATATGCTAGTATGAGATATGGTAGTGTGAGATATGCTAGTATAAGATATGCTAGTATGAGATATGGTAGTGTGAGATATGCTAGTATGAGATATGGTAGTATGAGATATAGTATGATGAGATATGCTAGTATGAGATATGGTAGTATGAGATATGCTAGTATGAGATATGGTATGATGAGATATGCTAGTATGAGATATGGTAGTATGAGATATGGTACTATGAGATATGCTAGTATGAGATATGGTAGTGTGAGATATGCTAGTATAAGATATGCTAGTATGAGATATGGTAGTGTGAGATATGCTAGTATGAGATATGGTATGATGAGATATGCTAGTATGAGATATGGTAGTGTGAGATATGGTAGTGTGAGATATGCTAGTATAAGATATGCTAGTATGAGATATGGTAGTGTGAGATATGCTAGTATGAGATATGGTAGTATGAGATATAGTATGATGAGATATGCTAGTATGAGATATGGTAATATGAGATATAGTATGATGAGATATGCTAGTATGAGATATGGTAGTATGAGATATGCTAGTATGAGATATGGTATGATGAGATATGGTACTATGAGATATGGTAGTATGAGATATGGTACTATGAGATATGCTAGTATGAGATATGGTATGATGAGATATGGTACTATGAGATATGGTAGTATGAGATATGGTACTATGAGATATGGTAGTATGAGATATGGTATGATGAGATATGCTAGTATGAGATATGCTAGTATAAGATATGCTAGTATGAGATATGGTAGTGTGAGATATGGTAGTGTGAGATATGGTAGTATGCGATATGGTATGATGACATATGGTATGATGAGATATGCTAGTATGAGATATGGTACTATGAGATATGCTAGTATGAGATATGCTAGTATGAGATATGGTACTATGAGATATGGTACTATGAGATATGCTAGTATGAGATATGGTACAGTAAATGGGCCAGGGCATTTTACTGTTGCTCGGCCCGACATCTTCAAGCGGTGGAAGAAACGGTGCTGAAACACAGTCGTTGTTCCGTGTCTGCGGTTCTCCTTCAGCGAGGTCCTCTCCGGTTCTCCTTCAGCGAGGTCCTCCCCGGTTCTCCTTCAGCGAGGTCCTCTCCGGTTCTCCTTCGGCGAGGTCCCCTCCGGTTCTCCTTCGGCGAGGTCCCCTCCGGTTCTCCTTCGGCGAGGTCCTCCCCGGTTCTCCTTCAGCGAGGTCCTCTCCGGTTGTCCTTCAGCGAGGTCCTCTCCGGTTCTCCTTCAGCGAGGTCCCCTCCGGTTCTCCTTCGGCGAGGTCATCTCCGGTTCTCCTTCAGCGAGGTCCTCTCCGGTTCTCCTTCAGCGAGGTCCTCTCCGGTTCTCCTTCAGCGAGGTCCTCCCCGGTTCTCCTTCAGCGAGGTCCTCCCCGGTTCTCCTTCAGCGAGGTCCTCCCCGGTTCTCCTTCAGCGAGGTCCTCCCCGGTTCTCCTTCGGCGAGGTCCTCCCCGGTTCTCCTTCAGCGAGGTCCTCCCCGGTTCTCCTTCAGCCAGGTCCTCTCCGGTTCTCCTTCGGCGAGGTCCTCTCCGGTTCTCCTTCAGCGAGGTCCTCCCCGGTTCTCCTTCGGCGAGGTCCTCCCCGGTTCTCCTTCAGCGAGGTCCTCCCCGGTTCTCCTTCGGCGAGGTCCTCCCCGGTTCTCCTTCGGCGAGGTCCTCCCCGGTTCTCCTTCAGCGAGGTCCTCCCCGGTTCTCCTTCAGCCAGGTCCTCTCCGGTTCTCCTTCGGCGAGGTCCTCTCCGGTTCTCCTTCAGCCAGGTCCTCCCCGGTACACTGATGCAACACGGTTATGATGCCGTCTGCCAAAACAGGCGCAGCTGTGCCTGGTGAACAGTCGCCATCCTGCTGCAGTAACCAACCCGCCGTGTAGTGTAATGTGGAGGAGGGACACTTTAAGAGGTGAAGCCATAAAGAGGACTGGCGCTGTCTCTCATTGTGGATTCAACGCAGGCTTGGGATACTTCATCTCTGGGGGCGGCCTGCCCCATTGCCCCGAATTAGGACTTTTGACAACTAAACAGTGTACTCTGAGTAAGCTTACGCTCATTTTACAACAACCATCTGCCTGCATGTAGTCGAGCGAGTGGCGGTTTCACGTGGGAGTCGCGGCTTCGTAATCCTGCCCTTATTTGGTGGTTCTTGCTTACCAGGCACACTGGTGTAATTGGACGGTTCTTTATGGCCATGTGGCGTGCAGTCCTGAACGGCACGGTAATGCACAGCAGGCCTCAGACAAGCCCGGGACTCGGCCCCGTTGGCACCTTGAAGAGAAAAGCGTCAACCCCGAAGACGGTGGGGCTGTTGTGGCGAGGTGTCTCTCCACAACAACACAGGAGACGTCTGGTGGAGGGGCAGTTTGGCCTTGGTAACATGTGGATTGTTGTTCCGCCACCTTCCCTCCCTCCCTCCCTCCCGGTAGTTGTGTCTTTATATGGTTACACACCCAGATCACACCGGGCCCGCTACCGAACAGCTGTCAGGGTAATGGGATGATGATGATGATGATGATGATGATGATTTCCCCAAAACTCCGAGGTCTGACTCATGCCACATAATTGGAGTGTGTGTGTGTGTGTGTGTGTTTGTGTGTCTGTGTGCGTGCATGTGTTTGTGTGTGTGTGTGTTTGTGTGTGTGTGTGTTTGTGTGCGTGCATGTGTACATGCATGCATGGGTGCGTGCGTGTTTGTGTGTGTCTGTGTGCACATTTGCATGCATGGGTGTGTTTGTGTATACGCCTGCGGTCCTTGTTAACATGCGTTTGTGTGTGTGTGTGTGTGTGTGTGTGACTTGTTTTTTCTCCGTCTTGTGAAACAGACTTGCAGCAAGAGGACAGGCTGTGTGGACATGTCTCGAGAAGCTGTGTGTCGTTCGGCTGTGTTGTCAGATGTGCGTTGTCAGATGTGCGTTGTCAGATGTGCGTTGTCAGAGGTGCGTTGCCAGTTGTGTTTACGTGGAGCGCAGCTGTGAGCGAGCGCCTCACCCCGTTCAAAGTAAACAGCGGCGAGCCCCCGCTCTGCGTGATGAGACTGGTGAGCGATCAAGAATGCGACTCCTTATCGGCGGTCTCTTACAGAGCACCCCCCCCCCCCACCATGCCTCTTCTTCTTCTTCTTCTTCTTCTTCCTCTCTGTGTATCGCTCTCTCCACCGTGCGACACACAAACACACACACATGCTCTTCTCCGCCCCGTCCCTTCCCGAGTTCAGGATCAGAATCGGAATACTGGATTCCCCCCGGGGGGAAGTTGGGTCTCTTCTCCGCGGCCCCGTACGGGAGGCAGTGAGCTCATCGAGGCCGACAGGCTGAGACGTGCCAGGCGGGCCGTTTCCACCGAGGTGTGAGCCCGTGACACTCTCCGGGCCATCAGTCCCAGCGTATATGACAACTACCGCTCTCCACCGTGTACACAAAGATGAGTGGACTTGGCAGCACTCGGGCACAAATTGGTACCAGTGTTTATGTGTGTGTGTGTGTGTGTGTGTGGGTGATGGTGGTGGCAGGGTCACCATTTCACCCCGAGGAGGAAGGAGAGGATGGGGAGCGGGGGACGACCGGATAGTTCTGGGCCTCCAACAACAAACTCCCTGCGTCCTCTCGGCACCGTCGGATGCGCGCCGGCCCCCTCAGACGCGGCCGGGGGGCGGCCATAAATGGGAGTGAATGTCCTTGGCGTGACTATAAAAGGACGCCGGCCCCGCCATGGGAAGGATGCCGTTTATTTACGGCAGGGGGGACAAGCGGCGGAGAGCTACGGAGGGCTCCTCACGTGGGTTTCTTCCTCAGTAGGAGCGAGGAGGGTGGAGGGAAGGAGGAGATGGAGGGAGAGGAGCGGCGCGGGCCCGCCGTGATTGCTCCTAGGTGCATCCGTCAACAAAGCTGTCACAGCGAGGCTGAATCGGGGACAAATGCAGGTCCCGACTGTGTGTCGGTTCCCTCGGCGCACGGCGCTTCCCCTTGGACTCGGGCTCGCGAGGGTTTGCATTAGGCTGCGCAGATCCCGGCCAGTTCTTACCGCACCACAACGAACGCACACGCAGAGAACGGACGCGCTGTGGTCCCCGAGAGGGCCGGCGTCCGGCTCTCGGAGCGGCTCAGATCGGCACCGTGAGATCATTAGACCGGCGGAGGTACCGCTTTGTTTGACAAGAGCGCTCACAATCAAGAGCTCTTATTTAGCTCAGGATGTTTGTGGTAATGGGACGTAACTCAATCCAGAGGGGGCTCACATTCAACACGCTCCCCAGATGGCCCGCAGGCCTCGGATGCCGCGGCAGCAGCCCTGCCGCTGCGTTCACGCCGGCCCTCGTTCGACGCGACACGCCGAGGCGTCGGCGTCTCCGGCCACGAGAAGACGTTTGGCCCGTCATCGGCAAGCATCTTGTCTGCAACAACACAAACAGGGTAGGACAGGGGTGTCAAACTCCAGGCCTCGAGGGCCGCAGTGTCTGCAGGTATTTGTTGCAACCGTGCACTACACCACCTGATTTCACTAATTAGCTCACCTCCTGGATCAAGGAGGGAAAGGAGCTAGTTTATCAGGTGATGTAGTGCACGGTTGCAACAAATACCTGCAGACACTGTGGCCCTCGAGGCCTTGGAGGTGGACACCCCTGGGGTAGGCGGTCGAACGGCGACGTCATCCCCGATGCAGCCACATTCAGCCACTTCCAGCCGGGAAGTCGACAACGTTAGCCCCCAGGTCTTACCAGACTTGAGACGTCTTAAGTCATGACAACCATTATTGCCCTCATTACTTTTTTCTTTCTAACCTTAACACTGAAAGCTGGTGTCCTCCTGGGTTTTGAGTCAGGGAAGCTTTTTTGTTTTTGTTTTTCTCGAGCTCACCTAATGAACCATATTGTAGTTCGGACCGGGCGGTAATTCAGTGTATAATTTATCATTTCTTCTTTCAGTGGTATTCTATCGGCATGAGATTCTGGTTTGTCGTATCCTGATCCACAGTTCTGTTCAATTAACAGGAGTGAGGAATCAGGAACACTCTGTCATTTTAAATATCCTTTCCCCCAGCCCACAGCAGTGCAACACAAACACAAAAACACATGTCCAAAAACTACAAGAACACACATATCCAAACTAACACATATATCCAAACTAACACATCATATATCCAAACTAACACATATGTCCAAACTAACACATATATCCAAACTAACACATATATCCAAACTAACACATATGTCCAAACTAACACATATGTCCAAGCTAACACATATATCCAAACTAACACATATATCCAAACTAACACATCATATATCCAAACTAACACATATGTCTAAACTAACACATATATCCAAACTAACACATATGTCCAAACTAACACATATGTCCAAGCTAACAAATATATCCAAACTAACACACATATGTCCAAGCTAACACATATGTCCAAGCTAACACATATGTCCAAGCTAACACATATGTCCAAGCTAACACATATATCCAAACTAACACATATATCCAAACTAACACATATATCCAAACTAACACATATGTCCAAACTAACACATATATCCAAACTAACGCATATGTCCAAACTAACACATATGTCCAAACTAACACATATGTCCAAACCAACAAAAAAAATCACTGTCCAGGAGAACAAATGCAGGATGATTGTCAGAACTGCCGGTCTGCATGGGCTAGCAGTTAGCTTAGCCTGCCCCGCTTCCGCATCCTGTCAGACCGCTCTCAGTGTTTCCTATTCGGGTGCGGCTCCGGGCAGGGCCGTGGTCCTAGGGCCCAGCGGGTGCAGCAGACCAGGCTCCCTCAGCTGACCCAATACCAGCTCTCCCAGCCAGACACCTTCGACACACCTCCCCACACTCCACACGATGACACTAAAAACACAGCTAACGCCAAGCGAGGCCGCCGCCAGACCGCCCTCAGTGTTATCAGAACTGCCGGTCTGCATGGGCTAGCTGTTAGCTTAGCCTGCCTTGCTTCCGCATCCTGTCAGACCGCCCTCGGTGTTATCAGAACTGCCAGTCTGCATGGGCTAGCTGTTAGCTGAGCCTGCCCCGCTTCCGCATCCTGTCAGACCGCCCTTGGTGTTCCTTCTTCGGGCACAGCTCCGGGCAGGGCCGCGGTCCCTGGGCCCACGGGGCACGACAGACCAAGCTCTCCCAGCCATCAAACGAAGACAAACTGAGACGCAGACGTGGACAAAGGCACTTGAATTCGCACCGCCATCTTCCCACACCGGATATGATGTAATGATAAGACTATCATCTATTTCTCACAAAATGGGGTCTGATTAGAGGTAGAATAATTTGAAAACTAGTTGAAGTTTAACATGCTTTACGTTACCAAATAGCTCAATGGAACTATGTTGGCATATGTAAGCAGATATCATGATATATATATGCATCAACATCATGCAAACTTCCTCGTGATTGTCATGATAATGACATTTTCCATATCGTCCTGCAGTAACTGTGGCATTTATTGTTGTAACTCGGGGTTTTAGTCGGCGTACTCATCTACTTCTAATCCACTATTGTGCTCAGGGAAGAGGAACCGACTCTGTGCCTGTGGAGAAATAGTGGCCAGATATGGACTCCCCCCACCTCACCGAACTCCGCACAGAACTGCATTCCCCACATTTCCTCCAGCCCTCTCAAGAGTCTGGTGAACGTCACTAAGTTGTTTGTTCTTTACTTTTTCTAAGGGCCACCATACGTTAGCAATCATCGGCTGATGCCTTAACGGACCTAAGTGTCCGGCTTCAAACAGAACCACAAGCAGTGCTGGCAGTGGAAATTATATCAATGGGTAGAATGGAGGCCAGACGGTTAGCAAAGCGCAGCGTTGGGCCAATGACACCGGCTCCATGACTTCACACTGAAAGTATTCAGCCCCCCTCGGCCGCCCCCATCCCTCACCCCCTTGCCCGCGTACTCAATCCTGCTAAGTAGAAACATTAAGGTTTAATGATGGCTGTAAGTGAATGGAGAAAGAAGGGTGGCACTTAGCGAGGGAAGAAACAATGCGTGATAATGTTTGGTGGACACCCCCTGCATGCTGCGCAGGGATGTGTTGCAGAGTGCCGTGTTTGTGCCAAGTTCGTGCCGCGTAGCTTTTAACCTTTGAAAAGCGGCCACTTTGAGGCGCCTCTGGGGCCTACCGGTCCACTAATCAAGCTGGAACCATACATCCTGTTAATTTACGCCGTGTGTGACATGCATTTACGTTTGCCTGATGGATGAAGAGGGCCACGGAGCCGTGATGGGAGCTGCGTGCCTTCGACTAACCTCACACTGTCCACGTTGGTGTCTGTTTTCTGTTCTGTGCTGCTCTTTAAATCCCGCAGGCCAAGAACACAAACTGTGTAGGACGGGGGGGGGGGTAGCGGGATGAGGCAGAACGGGGCCGGACAAGAGTGGAGGGGTTTCAGTTACTACTAGATTGAAAGAGATAGACAGGTCTTCTGTGGACGCAACATAACTCAGCGGCGCTATCTAATGTTTACCGAGGCACCTGTGCTCGTGTTGTCTCTTCATTTAAGAGCCGGAGCTGGGACTTTGCATTTTATCACTTGTAATGAATTAGGTGGGGAAGATGAATGGTGTTTTGCATGGCTGCATGATAAAGAGATCCCGGCGGGTGACAGGAAGCGATAAGGACCTGACGGATTGCAGCTCTGTTCTAGCGAAGTCGGAAAAAAAAACTAGCGGCAGGAATTTTGAACTTGCCGTTCTCCTCGGGACTCGGCTCGGCTGCAGACAAAGCCGAGGTGAGCCATCGTCTACCAAAAGGGAGTATCGATATCCTCGGTGATAATATGTTTTAGGTCATTATCTCCCCCCGGTCTTCTGCTGTGATTTGACCTAACACGACCTGTTCAGGACCAAGTCGCTACACGATCAGAATCCTCCGCCTTGGCGATGCGGGCGGATGAGGAAGACCAGAAAGAATGTGTTAGCTATGCACACGGCGGGCTAGAGGATGTAGACTCAGCGTAGCCATGTGGACGTGCTAATTTCCTAATCTGCTGAGACTAGACTGGAGGACAAGAGAGGCAGGGAGCGGGGTTGGGGGTTGGACGGCGGAGGCAGCGCCGAGGCATGGCAGCATGATTTATGGACACCTTTTGAAGTGAGCTCATTCCAGCCACATGGCCAGCCTGATGCATTTCAGGGCTAGGGCGTTCTCCCGGCGGTACAGCGTGGGGTTAGAAAAAAAAACAAAAAAAACAGCCTGCGGGTCACCGACCCCCATTGGTGCGCCGTTCGTATCTGCACTTCCTGATTTTCGTGGCAATTCATCAGTGTGCGTTTGGCCTCTATGCAAAGAAAGATCTGCCAGGGTTTTCCAGTGGACACGTGATTCACTCCTCCGCAGCCCACGTGAAGGTCAAAGAAAGCAGGCCGGGGGGAGGGGGGGGGTTGGGGGGTTTTGGGGGGTGCAGGAGAAGAAAAAAATGGGACAAGGAAACGGAGGTGGTCCGTTTTTTTTTTTCAGCAGCCCGCTGAGAATTGTAAAGAACTGGGTCAGGGGAGACATATTCCAAAACAACCGAAGTGCTTTCCTCCTTCGTTTCCTTACGCAGGCTCATCAGAGAAACACTCGAGGAAGAAGGGCTTCGGGATTCAGATGTTTGTCGTCGTCTATCGCTGTTTAAATTCGTCCTGCTGTTGCCGCGGTGATCTCAGCGATGATGATGGTGATGGTGATGATGATGATGATGACGCCATCGTTTCTGTGTGTGAAGTAGCGCCGGGCAGCATTTCAGTAATAGCATTTCCCGTCTTTCGGTGGTGTTGCATCAGGAGGAAACCTGGATCGTGCCGTGCTGTGACGTGCCGTTCGGTTGTCTAAACTGACGGTAGCGATAAACTGTTGTCTAAAATGTATCGTAAAACGAGGTCCGTACTATTCGAGGGAGCATTATTTGAAGCTAACGTTGGTTCGATATTACACTGTGATGAACCTCAGTCAGGTTTTTAGATACGGTGTTGTGATCTGTATGGATACCCAGTAAAGCCTCCTCTGATTGGTCTGATAGTAGTGTCCTCCATATCATCCAGCACTGGAGCGGGAAACACTCCATCGGCTTCTCTGTAACTGAGAATCCTTGGACCGATGAAGGCGGCGTTGGTAGCCTTCAGCCACGATCCTGCTCCACCACCACCACCACCACCACCACCACCACTCAACAAGTTTATATTGTTATGACCAAGATCTCCTTGCGCTGTCTACAACCCCGTTTCCTAAATCCATCAAATCGTTTGATCTTATCGCCTTTATCCATGCCAGCACAAAAGCCAGGGATTGTGTTTATGAGCAGCTATTGCGCGCCACGGGAAGTCCCCACAAAGGGACCCAAACAAACTGCTGGTGTGTGTATGCAGCTGCTGACTGCGTCTGCTCTTCCTGCACAAGTCGCCCATTGTCCCCTCGGATCGGCCGCCGCCGCCGCCGCCGCTGCTGTTTATTTGTTTTCTGCATTCGAGCCCTCTTGTCTTCCCTCGCTTTCGCATCACGCAGAGGCGCGTGTGCATGTGTTTCTGCACGAGTACTACTGGCCACGACGCTCGCGAGGCCCCAAGTTTGTGTTTGTGAATGGAATTTCTCGATCCGCCGCGGTTGTTGTCTTTCGTTATGATGTATTTTTCAGGTCTTCGTCGGTGCGTTTACATATCTGTGCCTATTCCCCCCCCCCTCCGTGACAGCGTGTGACGGTCTCTGTGAGATATTCCAGCGATGTCTCTGGATGGGGGGGGGGAGGGGAGGGGGGGTAGGATGGGAGAGGGGGGGGGGCAGGAAGAAACACACAGTGTGTGTTCGTATTGAAATCGAACCCCCTCATCGTAGTCATTGTTGACCCCCGGCCCCGGTCAAGGCGGGTCATCGTCCAGCAGGAAATGAACCTGATTCACATCCAGTACAAGTGTTAAGGAAACAGACACCATGGTTTTCTTTTTTTTTCTTTTTTTATGGCTGGAAAAAAGCTAACATGGATTTTTCAGAAAGGGGGTCAACCAAAGAAAACATGACCGAGTAGGAAATGTCTTTATGTCTGCCGTTGTCGCATCTATTTATAGGTCCATTCTTGTGCGTTCGACGTTTGCCGTGAGGGGCTTTACCATTCAAGAGTTCGAGATATTTCATACGTTGGTGGTTCTCCAAGACCCTTTAATTCAGCCCAGACGTGACGGGCCTGATTGCCAGCACATGCACCGCTGACTCTTTCTGGCAAGGTGCTGAAGTCGGCCTGCATCGCTCCGCCTCGCTCGCCAGTCTGGACCCATCCCGCGTCTTTACCACGTGATGCACCAGGAGTCCTCCACGGGAGTTGTTGTACCCTCGTGGGTTTCAATGAGTTTTAAGTGGGACAAGACTATGTCGTCATCGTTTTTGACATTGCCTCTGCCCTCGGTGAACCCGTGAGCAGGATGAAGAGCGGGCTAGACGCCGCCGCCAAAGCGTTTTTATGATCCCGGAGAATGAGGGCGCTGTTTACGGGTTGCCACGGAGACGTGCCTGAGAAGGGGAAGAAATGGCCACATATACTGGAAATGACTTCTAAATTACTCATCCCAGTCGTTTCGCCATTTGGCAGGTTCCCCTCGCGCTTTTGCACAGACGTAATGCTCCCCCCCCCTCGCCCCCCCCCCCCACACACACATCTGAACACATCTCGTCAAGGTTAGAACGATGCAGGAGTTGAGAGCGGTTGCTTTTGATGGCAGCGATTTGTCCTGTTGGGGTTGGGAGAGAGAATCCGTGCAGCTGTTTTCAGAAGATGCCACCCCCCCCCCCACCACCGCCTCCGCCCCCCCCCCCCCACCGCCTCACTGCTGATTATTTGTAATACCTCCATGATGGAACGTTTCCTCACACCGAGGACGGAAGTGCGCAGAAAAAATGTGGAAAGTCCACCTGCTTGTGACCGCACGCTAAACGTTCATACGCAATGAAACTGAGAAGTCTGTTTAAAAAAAAACAACCCTTTTCAGGCATTAACCCCAGGGTCAGCTGCCATCGGCTCAGCCACAAGTTGAGAGTGTGTGTCTGCGCGTGCACGTGCGTGCGCGCGCGCGTGTGTGTGTTAGGGGATAATTGTGTGTTAGGAAATAATTGCTTGCAGTTGCGGGCATGGCGGATGCTTGTGTGTGGCCATCAGGTTGCTGAGTGAGCAGCCTCGGAAACCTTAGCGCTTCTCTGTGCCGACTTTGCTGACTGGGCACCATCAGGGCACCACCTGGCGATGACCGGTTTGAGGGAGCCGTGTTGGCGGCTTGGGTTCCCACCTCGTCTTGGGGTTTTTAGTCCCGGTGGGTTGCAAATTACAAAGAAGCTACCGAGTAAATGGTGTCGGTAAAGACACGTGGGGATATCAAGGCCAGCGCCGATGTGGTCATCGGCACCCCGGTAGCCAGCTATGAGGTTGCCGAGGTCTGGGCCTCGGTCATTTTTTCCCTCTCAGGCTTACGTCATGCATTATATATATATGCGTGTGCGAATGAACAGGATTTTATTTTGTGAACCGAGTTGTTTTGACGTCGTTATAAATCCCCCTGCCGGTGAATCAGTATTAGGCTAACGTTAGCGCGTAGCCTAGGTAGGGGGCCAGCCCCATGTTGAGGTTAGGGTTAGGATGAGGGAACATAGACATGCTCCCCCAAGCAGAATGGTCAATAAATCAGAACCAACTGCCCTATGGTCACATCACTCTGCCAAATAAGACTTATTTAATAATAACAACAACAATAATAATAATAACAATAATAATAATAATACATTTTATTTGTGGGCACCTTTCAGAGCACTCAAGGACACCCTACAGAACACAGTAAAAACCAGCAGCATTGTATCAGACAGCATAAGCTCAACACAGCAGGTTAGACAATAAAAAGTTAACACAACAGATAAATATAAAATCATCATCTGCACACAACTCAGTGCAGCGTGGATCAGACTGAACATGCCGGTCTGAAAAGGTGCGTTTTGAGATGGGATGTGAAGGTTGAAAGAGAGTCAGTGTTGTGAAGGTCTTGTGGGAGAGAGGTCCATAGGCGGGGGGCAGAAGGACTGAAGGCTCTAGACCCCATGGTAGTCCAGCGGGCCGAAGGTGTAGTGAGTTGGAGAGCAGAAGAGGCTCTGAGAGTGCGGAAGGGTGTGTGGATATGAAGGAGTTCAGAAAGATATGAAGGAGCTGGGTTATTAAGGCCTTAAAGGTGAGGAGCAGGACATTGGCGTCAATGCGGTATTTAACAGGGAGCCAGTGGAGTTGCTGAAGAAGAGGAGTGATGTGATCTATGGAAGGAGTTCTGGTACTGATACGGGCAGCTGGATTCTGGACCAACTGAAGTTGATGAAGACACTTGAGGGGAAGACCAAAGAGGACAGACCTGCAGTCTTCAGTACAGGATGGAAGCAGGGTGTGAGTGAGTATGGCGGTGCTGTTAGGTGTAAGTGATGGGTGAAGACGGTTAATATGGTGTAGGTGGAAGTATGCAGACCGAGTCACATTGTTGATGTGAGCTGCAAAAGATAATGTGCTGTCCAGGAGGACACCCTGACTCTTAACCTGAGGCGATGGAGGAACTATAGGACTGTCAGTAGTCAGAGAAAAACTATCAGGTTTAGCCAACGTAGATTTAGTGCCTATTAAGGGAAGAGATTAGATTAAGGGAAGAAAAGGAATTAAAAGAAAAGAGGAAGAAGAACGTGAAGGCACGCTGTTGAAAACCGAATAAAAGTGTTTTACGCCGGACGCCCTTCCTGACACAACCCTCCCCATTTATGCGGGCTTGGGACCAGCACTAAGAATGCACTGGCGTGTGCATCCCCAGCGGCTGGCTTTGAAAACTGAATAGAAGGAGGCTGTAAAATGCTAAACTGAAATTTTGTTGGAAGCTCATTTAAGAGCCCGTTGAGTAAACACAAAAAGCAAAAGCCTTCTGATTTGGATGATGGACACAATGTTTGATGGAACCAAAATGGATGGCAACTTTATTGACGCAAGAGCAGGACCTATTATTTACAGTAATAGGACCTATTATTTATAGTAATTATTTTTCCTCTAGTCATCAGAAAAGATGAACCAGAAAAAAATAAATGCACCCGCCATATGACGACAGCGTGCTTTTGTTTTTTTTGGTTTTTTTTGCCTGTATCCAGACAAGACAGTGGAATAGGAAAATAATAGTTGTTGCACCCCCAGTTCCAGTCAAATATGTGATATTTTGCAGTGTCAGCGAAGCTCCCTGAAATGTCCCTCGAGTCTCTCTACAGTCAGTTCTGCCTCCCTGGTCTCTGTGAGGATGCTGCTTGTCTTGTCTTTCACTTGTCAGCTGCTCTAGAAAGACACAACTAAAGGCTGGGGTGCTTTTATTTACTGGTACGGTTAATGGAGTTAGTTCTGGCAAACCGCTCCATGTCCAGTACTGAGTTCCAGATGCCATCATGTGACTTTATTGTCTCATCCCAGTATTTGTAATGCCTTACGTCTGTTTGTCGGTACATGGTATTTCAGTGTGTGTTTAGTACTGACATCATCTCCTCTACAATTGTGCAATGTTTATTGTTTTGTTTCATCTATGTAATTATCCAGAGGCGTTTCTAGGCATAGGCGGTTGTCTAGGGCGCCACCTACAGGGGTGGCAGCGATTGGGCGCCCCCCCACCCCCACTTAAAATTGTATATATGTTGGGGGCGGTTCAATCTATATGCATTTTTAATGATTAGAAAAGGAAAAGGAATAACACATGCATTAAGACTTATTTATTTGTTATGAGTGAGATGATGAGAGAGGCGGTGGGGGAGGGGTCAGGGGCCTCATGTGTCAGTCGTTACTATGGACAAATTTGTGCGTACACACCCATGGGATTTTTTTAGCCCTGAAGTTTGTCTCAGAGACCAGTGTAGAACCTGGGTAACCCCTGAATTTAGACACCAATTGGCTCACACTTATGCCTTTGCAGGCCTGGGTGACTGCTCGTTGCAAGAGGTAGACAATAGATGTTAGGAGGAAGGAATTACAAATAACCATCATGCTCTGCTGCCGACTGTCAGACAATCTTGAGGACTAGAAAATTCCATGGGTGTGTACGCACAAATTTGCCCATAGTAACGATTGATACATGAGGCCCCAGGTGTGGCTGGTGGGTGACTGTACCATCTATCTATCTATCTATCTATCTAGCTAGCTAGCTAGCTAGCTAGCTACAGGGCTGGAGTGAGATTTTGACGCCACGGGCTTAATCACGCAGACGTGCACTTAATCACGTGCACATATTTGGACTCAATTCACCATCAGGGTTTAAAAAAGTATGTAGACTAGTTAGCTAGCTAGTTGCATAGAAAACCCGATTGCCATTGTGCGTTGCTTTCATTCTTCTCTCTGCCATGCACTTAAGGTTAGACAGCTAGCGTAAGCTAGCTAGCTGTTTACATAGCTTAAGGCAGCTAGTCACTCACCTTGTCTTGGTTCATGCCAGGTTAGTTGGAGTGTTGCTGGGCTGCTTGAACGCCTTCTGGGCTCCCAGCCTTGAACTTGAGCAGCTGTCCAATCAACCCAGAGATAAGCATCACGCACCAATCAGAGAGTAATTTAAGATGCAGCTTAATGGAAACAACCACATGAAACAACCGGTTTTTTAATACTCAGCCTTCTTCAAGAGTCAGACTTGTTCGCTTGGTTTAATCATTACTATACCAGAAAGACTTTGGCCGTACTACGCTCGCCTGCTCGTCCCTGTTGCTGCCCCAGTGTTTTGGCGTGAGAATTTTGAAGACAGTGTGAGAGTGTGAGGTTGAAGTTTAAAGCGTGTGTCACACGCCAGAAGCACGAAGAGTTGGCAACCTTGCATCTATCCATCTTAGAGGGAGGGTTCAGACATAACGTTTCACTGGAGTGACTCACAGAAAGCTGTTGTGTCTGCCTTGTATTTAAGCCACAAAAAAATGGGTCAAGGAGAGGTCAAGTGAGACAGATAATTAAGATGGTGTCTTTTTTGCCCGTGAAGATGTTGCATCAGTGCATGTCCTCTTGTTTCCCAGCTGGGGAATGGTTTATTGAAGACATCATCCCCCCCTGTGGCCTTGCAAACCAGCAACTTGACTCAGTTAGACCATTTGCAAATGTGTGTGTGTGCGCTGACCTGACTATGTCTTCAGCAGTCGTCTGTGTAAGGGCCTTGGAACCGAGGGGGGGGGGGCAGAGGGGACAAGTCCCCCCCTAATAAACAAGAACATCCACTACTAGATATATACATAGGTATATATAATATCGGACATATACTCCCCGTATGTGCCAGCATTCGTCATTCCCATCCCACAACATGTAAAAGTCAATGATGTGCAGACGTCTAGGATTTACGTTTTTATCTCAAGTAGCTTAAAAATGGTTCATTTAGCTGCCGAAATTAAAGATAACGATCTTACGGGGGAGGCCTGATCATATGGCCATGAAACATGTTTTTCTTTGCTGAAAACTGTTGTAAAATGGCAGTTTAAACAAGTTTTTTTTTTTTTTTAAATCCGGGGGAGCATGCCCCCAGACCCCCCCCCCTATAGGGTTCGTCCCCCCCCAAAATAAAACTCTCTCCTGCGCCCTCGCTTCTGTGTGCCTCTGAAACACCACCGAAGACGTGGTGCTGGCATCCCGTAGCGGCCACGAGGAAACGTTAACACAACAGCACTACGTTACAGAGCTGCATGTTGGGTTGTTATGAACACTTTCTGCTACAGTTGTGTGTTGCTTTGTTATCTGCGTTCTCTCATACAATGCAGCTTATCGGCAAACCAGGAAGTCCATTTTCACATTCAGAGATTGTCCACCGGCAGACGAAATCCCGGTGGCGTTCCAGGGTCACGCAGAAGACTGCCTAGTATTACGGCTGACGGAGCGTTATCCCTGCACCACATGTGGAGCGCTGATGCTAAAAATGGGGATGCTTTCCCTGTTGGACCTCCAGGTCCGCTGGGCTGCCGGCTCGCAGGGCCGACTGAAGGAAAAGCAGCCAGGCGGTGAGACGGTGAGACGGGCCTGCGGTGACATTACGGGGGAAGGCTTCGGTTTTCAAAGGGAAGCCCTCTCCCCCGGATCACAGAGCAGATGGTGACAGTCAGGCTGAGGAGATGACAGGACCGTGATGAGGACGGCCATGTTTGGTCATAAATATGCCCTGGGAAACTATAGGGAGTGAGAAAGGCTCCGGGATTAAAGACTGTGTTCGTTTGTTTGTTCAAAGAGAAATAATATCCACTGTCTGTCTCGTACCGCGGCTCGGAGGAGCCCAGCTCGGCCCGGTCAGTCTGAAACCCAACTCTCAGCACATTTCCTACCTTTTCCTTTTTGCCGTGTGTGTGCGACGCTGCAGCAACGCTGCCGTCGACGACAGGCCGCGGCCTCGCACCAGTTTGCTGGCTGTAGTGCCTTTTAGCAACCTTTTCTTCCCGGCTCCATTTGTCGCCGCATTACTTCGCAGTTTGTCATCTTTCCACGGTACCGAGCGCCTCCGAATACACCTCCCCTGATCTGCTGGTGTATGGGGGTGTCGGGGCTACTTTATCTCCTTCCTCCCTTTCAGATCTGGATCTGTTCGGGTCTTTTTTCCTCGCTCTCTCGTTTCCTCCTGCCATCTAAACATTTACCGGCAAATACCAGCGCAGAGAAAGAGAAGACAGCATTTCCTGCATTCTCCAAGCAGCGGCTCTAAAACCTCCACTGGCACACAGGAGTCGACTGCATACTTTCCCCGATGCAAACCAGATGTGCAACTCCAACGTATGGCAGCGTTTTTTTTTTTTCTCTCTCTCTCTCTCCTTTTTTCTTCTTCTTCTTCTTTTCTTCAAAGGGAGACAAATGTAGGCCAAAATGTCTTAAGACCATCTGCACACAGTGATGTAAAAATAAATTCAAATGCATTTCCAAATCCCAAACCTTCCCTCACGGTGGTTACGAAGGCACCATATGATTATGAGTAATTGCAATGTTATTGTTTGGTGTTGGTGGAGTATTATGGAACGCTGGAACAGAAACAGAGTCATAAAAGGGGAAGGATGAGATGTGACAACTGACTTTCTGGATGGGTTTTCCTGAAGCTGCTTGTCACTCGCGTGGACGCGGAGTCTCCCCGGTGCTCCTTTATCTCGTCTCACCGAGGCGACGGGAGATTACGACCATACGTCACTGTTATTGCTTATCATCTTTGAATGGCGTTGGATCAGGATGAACCTCTGATGGTGTTGTGTCTTAATACACAATTCTCTCACAACATGTCTGAAATATTTGAGGGAGTGTTGGACTATAATAACAATCATAATGATAGTAATAACAATAATAATAATGTATTATTATACATGTAATTCATAGTAATATTATAAATGTTATTATTTTTATTTTAATGTTTAGGATGTAAAACAGGAAAATAATAATAATAATAATAATAATAGTAATAATAATAATAACATTTATATAGCACATTTCTAGACACCCAAAGCATTACATTAGTATTATATCATATTATAAATATATCATTCTTAATAATCTTTATGTATTTTTATATATTGTAGTATATATTATATTATATTATATGATATTAATAGTGTATTAGTATTAGTATATTAGCTTACATTAGTTCAATTTGATGAAACTCAATTGGATTCTTAAATATGACATTTTCATATGTAAGCAGATATTGTAATACATATATAAATATATAGATATTGTGTGAGGTTCCTGGTTGTCATGGGGATAATATTTTCCATATCACCCCGCAGTATGTTTTTGTTTTTGTTTTTTCCACATCCAAACTCATTCTAAGCTGTGTGGCTCCCCTCTTGGTCGAATGGCGCTTTAAGTAGGTGTTGTAAATCACTTAAAACTCGCCAAATCCTTTGACAGTTTGTGGCCACGGGGGGGGGGGGGGGTGTACGTCTCCCCCCGCCCGCCAACTGCTCGCCACTTCCCTCCAGCGGGCCTTCATCCACCGGTGTGCCGCGCGGCCGCATCCAGGCCGGTGCTGACAGACGCCAGGTTGTGTCCTGGCACCTGGATGGCCATTAAGGGCTGGCAAGAAGGGACAAATTACAAAGGCCGCGGTGACATTTTCTGCCACAGGTACTCATTTGCCCCTTCATGTTTACGAGGCTGGCGCTCATTTGAGCCCGGCGCTCCCTCCCCCTTCGCGGCAGGCGGTGTTTAAGCGCTCAGGGACAATAACAGGTTAGCTTTCCTGTGTCTGGCCCTTCCAGACGCGTCTCTCTCTCTCTCTCTCTCCCTCTCCCTCTCCTGACGTCTGACCCAGATGCCCACAGAAGTGCAATTCCAGCTTTGCGCTCCTCCTCCTCCTCCTCCTCCCCCTCCCTCCTCCTCCCGCCCCGTATCCAGTTCATTCCAGTTGCTGAACGAACCTCGGTAAACGGGATTATCTCTCCTTCCCCACCTTCTCCCCACCTGACGCTGGCGGGGAGAAGGTGGGTGGCCCGGGCTCGCCTCCTCCCCACGCAGAAGGAGCGCATGACGTCCCGACTCGTTTTACTGGAGGCCCCAGCTGGTTTACCAACAGCGTCCAAACTACAGCTGTTTGCCGAACCCACAATATAAACTATGATGACCACGTGCGGATTGCTCGGTGCCTTAAGTATCCCCGACTCTTGGAAGCAAGATAGCGCTGACGACGCTCGCCTGCCGTTTCCCACCGGCAGGCGAGCGAGGCAGCGCGGTTCGACATCGGCCCCAACAAAGAGGGCCGATTAGAAGCAGAACGTGTTTTTGTGTTTGTGTAACCGCTGCCCATTAGCTTGTTTTAATAAGCATGTGTGTGTTTGTGAACGGGCTATCTCCTTCGTGAGCAATTTCCTCCTCTTCCCGAGATAAGATTCATTGGCTCCCCGTGTCGGCTCCGGTGCCGTGCATCGTTTATCCGATGCCGCTGGAGCCAGCGTGCGCAGCGCCGCGAAAGTACAACCCGATGTAACCCGTACAAATATGTCATCCAGTCTGTCTCTGCGTTGCTTAATCGTGACCCCGGGAGCCCGGAACGGGGGCCCGGAACGGCCACCTGGCCTCACGAGATCACATGGGTTCTTGGTGTCCGACCAACAGAACCCGTCGGACCAGTCAGCGCCCCGTGAGGGACCGCGGGGATGGTTTAGGCGATGACATGACAAGCCGCAGTGCACCGAACTGGGGGAACAGAGACGACGCAGGATTTCAACACAGATTTTCCTTATGAAGACGGTAAGAACCGAGTACCAGCATGCGACCGGGCCGACAGTACGCTTACAGCCACTCTTGCTCACTTTCGCTACAGCAGACGGGGCGGTTGGTTTGGCTCCGGTGTTGTGCCGTGTCATCTTCATCTGATTGGACGGTTAGCTATTGGTTGACAGACTGGCGGCGCAGTGGTTAGCACAGTCACCTCCCAGCAAGAAGGTCCTGGGTTCGAGCCCCGGGGTAGTCCAACCTTGGGGGTCATCCCGGGTCGTCCTCTGTGTGGAGTTTGCATGTTCTCCCCGTGTCTGAGTGGGTTTCCTCCGGGGCCTCCGGTTTCCTCCCACAGTCCAAAGACATGTAGGTCAGGTGACTCAAACACATGTAGGTCAGGTGACTCGGCCGTACTAAACTGTCCCTAGGTGTGAAGGGGTGTGTGTATGTCGGCCCTGCGGCCTGTCCAGGGTGTCTCCCCGCCTGCCGCCCAATGACTGCTGGGATAGGCTGCAGCATCCTCGCAACCCCGAGAGCAGGATAAGTGGTTCGGATGATGGATGGATGGATGGATGGATGGATGGATGGATGGATGGATGGATGGATGGATGCATGCATGGATGGATGGATGGATGGATGGATGCATGCATGGATGGATGGATGGATGGATGGATGGATGCATGGATGGATGGATGCATGGATGGATGGATGGATGGATGGATGTGCCCAGGCTGTTTCGTACAGCCAGCAACGGTAAGGAAATCCCAGTATTGTCTGTGTCAGACGACATAAACGGCGCTCCTTTACACATCCAGTCACCTCGATCTCCCACGATCTACTTTGCAGAGGGACTAGTCCTTCGCATGTGGATGTGGACGGTCCTCTCGGGGGACCCTGACCCTGGCCGCCGTCTCATTCAAGAGTAACGCGATTGTAATCCTTCTGACATGCGGACACAAGCGGAGGTTCTGCACCATTGAAAAGGCCTTGTGAAATTCACGCCATTCCCATTCCGCATGAGTCACCGAATGGAAAACCTTCCTCCGGATGCGAGGCACTGAATAAATAACAGAAGTCATCCCCATTTAGCCGTTTTCAGCTGACCGTCGGGCCCTAACGCAAATGAGCTTTTCTCAAGTGTGTTTTTGACATCGTGCTTTATTTTTGATATGCTCAACCAGGCCCTCACTGGCTCAAATGATATACTCAAGTGGCCAGCGCTGTATTTTCTCTCTGTCTCCCAGCCAGGCCCAGCTCTACGCTGTCTGGAGCACGTCCAGGCAGCAGCCGGAGCACAATGTGATGGTATGTGTTTATCCAAACCCGGCCTTTTCACTTTTCTCCCGGTTTGATTTAAGACGTGTCTCGGGTTTACGATTCTGCTCCAACATTCATTCGCCTCTAGATGCTGCCCTGCTTTTGCAGCTCCTTCTTCTTTTCCTTTCAAGTCCCTCCGCCTCATTTGGCTTCTCTCGCCGTTGCCTCATTACGGTCTACTGTGACCTGTGTGGAAGTAAAGCAGGGGGGGAAAAAGACCGGCGGGCCCGACGGAGGCGAGCTCGGCGGCGCTCGTCCGCTGTTTGACTGAGTGTGTCGGTCCACAAGCTCCTTCGGACCCACAGAATGAAAGGGGTCCGAGAACCCTTTGTGTGCCCTTCCACTTTAAATGCACACTCTTGTGCAGACTTGTGGGCGTGCGGGTGGCGTGGCGGTCTATTCCGGTGCCTACCAACACGGGCATCGCCGGTTCGAATCCCCGTGTTACCTCCGGCTTGGTCGGACGGCCCTACTGACACAATTGGCCGTGTGTGTGGGTGGGAAGCCGGACGTGGGCGTGTGTCCTGGTCACTACACTAGCGCCTCCTCTGGTCGGTCGGGGTGCCTGTTCGGGGGGGGGGGGACTGGGTGAAACTCCTCCACATGTATGGGAGGAGGCATGTGGTAGTGTGCAGCCCTCCCCGGATCAGCAGAGGGGGTGGACGGCTCGGAAGAGCGGGGTGATTGTCCAAGTACCGTTGGGGAGAAAAATGGCGGGGGGGGGGGGGGGCAAAAAATAAAGTAAAGTAAAATAAAATCCAGACTTGTGAGAGCGTTCGTTGGTACATGCAGTTGTGTGCCGGTAGTTACAACAGACTCACAACACACAGAGGCCTGGCAAACGGGGCGGTTAGCTGGGCTGTTGTAGAGCTCCACCCCCCCCACCCACCCCCGCTGTTCCACCCCCACCAAGTCCTGCAACCCTGCCGTCACGTGAGGTCATGCTGTCTCTGAGTGGGTGACTCCTTGGTAGACAGAGTCACTGTCTGCACCTCCGGCCTCCACACCAGTCCTACCAGGAACCTCGCTGGGGTTTCAGCCACACTTTATAATTACTACACAAATGGGGCATTAAGTATTAGTAACTACTGGATTCATCATTTGTAAAGTATTTGTAAAGTATTTGTAAAGTATTTGTAAAGCGAGGCATGCACCAGTGGTTGTTGAGTGTGTTAATAGAGGATTTATAAATACTTATTAATACTGCAGTTCATGATTAATTCATGCACAAATGTACGTGTAAATAGTGTGTTAATCGTGTACTTACACTTTCCGAAGGGTCTTATCATCCTTTAGACTTTTGTGAGTCTCAAGGTGCTGCTGGTCTTTCAGTCTCATGTGTAAATGCTTTGTAAGACATAGATAGTCCTCACTTTAGATGAGCTCACACAAAATACTTACCTAACAACTACTAACGACCTGAATTAATCATCAACTGCAGTATTAATAAGTATTTATTAACATCTATTAACACACTCACTAACCACTGGTGCATGTCTTGCTTTACAAATACTTTATAAATGATGAGCTCAGTAGTTACTAATATTTCACTAATGCCTCATTTGTGTAGTTGGTGATGAGGCAGTGGGCGTGGCAGGGGCCTGACAACATCTTCAGGTCACTCTTGTGATCGCTCTAACAGAATAACAAACACAACTCAGATATGCCGCTCTGTTGATCATGTTGTTGCAGCGTTTAGGACTGACGTAATCTATACACCCCCTGGTCGGCTACTTCCTCTGTGATGCTGCACACAGTCATGCTGGTGTCCACATGGTGGTCCTGGTGGAAGTGCCGGTGACACATCCTACCCACTGAGCCATGCAGGACAATGCACGTTTAGCCCCCCCCCCCCCACCCCCGAGAGTTGTGGTGCTTTGTTTGTTCCGTCAGGATAAACTTCACAAACCTCGAGTGACTTGCCCAAAGCCTCAGGAATGACGTGTGAGAGTCATTTCGGGTGGCTGTGTTTTGTGTGTGTGTGTGTGTGTGTGTGTGTGTGTGTGTGTGTGTGTGTGTGTGTGCATCTTGAGCGCTAGCACCATTAGTCTAGCCATATGCATGCACTGACCGTGTGTAAGCAGTAACACACATCCATCCATCCATCCATCCATCCATCCATCCATTATCCGAACCCCTTATCCTGCTCTCAGGGTCGCGGGGATGCTGGAGCCTATCCCAGCAGTCACTGGGCGGCAGGCGGGGGGACACCCTGGACAGGCCGCCAGGCCATCACACAGCCCCCCCCCCACGTTCACACCTAGGGACAATTTAGTACAGCCGAGTCACCTGACCTACATGTCTTTGGACTGTGGGAGGAAACCGGAGCCCCCAGAGGAAACCCACACAGACACGGGGAGAACATGCAAACTCCACACAGAGGACGACCCGGGACGACCCCCAAGGTTGGACTACCCCGGGGCTCGAACCCAGGACCTTCTTGCTGTGAGGCGACCGCGCTAACCACTACGCCGCCGTGCCGCCATAGTAACACACAGTAAAAGGAAAACGATGACAAATTTCAAGATTATTTTCAAATGTTGGAGGGAGTCCGGTAGCAGCCATCACACTGAGCTGTCTTCTGTGTGTCTCTGTATGCCACCAAAACTGTCAGCCAGTGGGGACACTGGCAGACATCTTGATGGGCTGCATTGTATGGAAAATTCAAACAGCGCTACATATAGTAGTTGTATAATGTAGCGTTGTTATTCCCATTTTCTTATGCAGCTGTATATGTCGAATTTCCTTACACAATATCAGCTGTAACCAGTACGTTTTCACACTCATGGGTATCCGAGTAGCGTGGCAATGTATTCCGCTGCCTAGCAACACAGGGATCGCCAGTTCGAACCCCCGTGTTACCTCCGGCTTGGTCGGGCATCCCTACAGACACAATCGGCCGTGTCTGCGGGTGGGAAGCCGGATGTGGGTTTGTTTCCTGGTCGCTCCTCTAGCGCCTCCTCTGGTTGGTCGGTGCGCCTGTTCAGGGGGGGGAGGGGGAACTGGAGGGAACAGCGTGATCCTCCCACGCGCTGCGTCCCCCTGGTGAAACTCCTCGCTGTCAGCTGAAAAGAAGCGGCTGGCGACGCCACATGTATCAGTTGTGGTAGTCTGCAGCCCTCCCCGGGTCAAGCAGAGGGGGTAGGCGCAGCGACCGGGACAGCTCGGAAAATAGGGTAATTGGCCAAGTACAACGGGAGGGGGGGGGGGTCTTATTCACCGATTGTCTGCCAGTGACGTAACTCGCAGACACTTTTACACACAGATTTGGCAGTTTCTCAGAGACACACAGCAGACTGTGTGCAATATGGAGACGGTCTTGATATTGAACATACCCCAGTTCTCAGCCCCTTATGTGGTCACGGATATCGGGGGAGCAAATAACACAATGAATTACACGCTTTAAACATCGTCTCGGGCCTACAGTGGGGCACAATAACAGCTCATAATATGCTGGTTTTCATCTTTATCATCCTTAAAAGGGAAACAACAACATTCATGGCCAGGGACAGCTGGTATAAATGGGCTAACAGGGCTAAGCCCTCCCTATCTTTTACAATAAAGACGAGAAAATTATTGTTCAAAAACCTTTAGAACAGATTATTTTAAATTTTGGTGCACCCTAAGAGCAGCAACAGCACCAAATAGGCACAAGAGAAACATAAAATACATCTAAATGGGCTAATGTTTTACAGCCCAAACATGATTGTATCAGCGTCCATTCATCTGAGTGACAGGTGTCTTGGCACGCCCCCTTGATTTGCTGATCATTTGGGCTAAATCCAATCAGCCCACAGGCCCCTTTTGACCAGTGACAGCACAGACAGTACAGACAGTGACGTGCTACTTGTGTGAGAGTGGGAAGGGAGGAAAGTGAGGGACTGTGGCAATGGCGCCCGCGGGCGTTAGCATGAACGAGGTGGAATTAACTGCAAAGCACTTTGAGGGGCAGCTATATAACATGCAACTCACTTGATTGATTGGTTGAATGATTGATTGATTGATTGAGACTGCTCAGTATTAGGGCTGCTAATGGAGTGTTGTCCCTACTGCAATATATATGATGTTGGAAATCACGATTGTTCCCCTTAAAGATGACAAAGAGAGAACTATCATCCGGCTTCTAGTGTCGAAGACAGCCTTTTTTATTTGTGGCGAATAGTCGCCGTTAAATTTCACTGAAGATTGCAAAACTATCATATATAATTGACTTTTCCCTTATAAATCCATGTATATCTTTTTTTATTCCCCATATACTAGCAGTGGCTGTAAGAGCATACATTAAACAGTTATGCAGTCATTTTGTGCGTTCAACACAAAGCCACCTGCTCGCTGCTGTCACAGTTAGCTGCCTCCTGTGTTTATGTAACATACTGTCTAGTGCTTTGTCTACCCTTACCCAAACAGATATTTTACAAGCAGATTCTTCCATCAGGCGTTAGGAAGAGGGGGAGGCGGATGGGGGCAGCTGGGCACTTTCCAAGTGGGGTGTGCTGGGTGATCGTTTGGAGTCAAGTGGAGCGTGAGCAAAGTTTGGGCAGGGGATTAGCGGGCCGGCCTGTGGGACCGGACTGGGACCGGACTGGCCGGGGTTTCAAGAAACGAATGATGACTATGCTGCCCAGCAACTACGTGGTGCATACTGTACGCTAGCTCGCACTGGTGTGTTACTCTATAGTGTCTCTGTGTTGGCCTTCAGCTTCGCCCTTCTGGCTTGCTCTATCAGGGATGGGGACAGACTTATATTTGACATCCGTGATTTCCCTGATCTGTCCCTCCCTCTGGCAGTGAGAGCCACTCACAAGGTTTAGCAGCCCCTGTCGCTTGTGCTCGGCAGTAAACAGTTCCCACGCTTGTAAAAACGGCACCCTTGCCCGTGTTACCTCCGGCTTGGTCGGGCATCCCTACAGACACAATTAGCTGTGACTGCGAGTGGGAAGCCGGATGTGGGTATGTGTCCTCGTCACTGCACTAGCGCCTCCTCTGGTCGGTCAGGGTGCCTGTTCGGGGGGGGGGGACTGGGGCAATAGCTTGATCCTCCCACACACTATGTCCCCCTGGTGAAACTCCTCACTGTCAGGTGAAAAGAAGTGGCTGGTGACTCCACATGTATGGGAGGAGGCATGTGGTAGTCTGCAGCAGTGTGGTAGTCTGCAGCAGTGTGGTAGTCTACAGCAGTGTGGTAGTCTGCAGCATGCGGTAGTCTGCAGCAGTGTGGTAGTCTGCAGCAGTGTGGTAGTCTGCAGCATGTGGTAGTCTACAGCAGTGTGGTAGTCTGCAGCAGTGTGGTAGTCTGCAGCAGTGTGGTAGTCTGCAGCATGTGGTAGTCTACAGCAGTGTGGTAGTCTGCAGCATGTGGTAGTCTGCAGCATGCGGTAGTTTACAGCAGTGTGGTAGTCTGCAGCAGTGTGGTAGTCTGCAGCGATGTGGTAGTCTACAGCAGTGTGGTAGTCTGCAGCAGTGTGGTAGTCTACAGCAGTGTGGTAGTTTACAGCAGTGTGGTAGTCTACAGCAGTGTGGTAGTCTGCAGCATGTGGTAGTCTACAGCAGTGTGGTAGTCTGCAGCATGTGGTAGTCTACAGCAGTGTGGTAGTCTGCAGCGATGTGGTAGTCTGCAGCGATGTGGTAGTCTACAGCAGTGTGGTAGTCTGCAGCAGTGTGGTAGTCTACAGCATGTGGTAGTCTGCAGCAGTGTGGTAGTCTGCAGCAGTGTGGTAGTCTGTGGAGCAGCGACCGGGACGGCTCGGAAGAGTGGGATAATTGGCCAAGTACAACTGGGGAGAAAAAAGGGGAAAAATCCAAAAAAGAAAAAAAGAAACCGGCATCCTTGGACCAAAGCTAACACAGACAATCTAATGTATTACAAACTACAGCAAACAGTATGGGATCACTGTTGTACTGTAATATTGATTTTAGAATTGGTAGATGAGCCGTCCTGCAGCAGCACTGCCACATCATCATCACATTTCCGTCCTTTGTCCCCTTCGAGTAGGAGCATTTTTGCCGCTGCACCAGTCTCCATCCTCCCTGGTCAAAAATCTCAGCAGCAGTGTGGAATGTCTCCAGCCGTAGTAAAGATGCCAGTTAGTATTAGGTAACCTGACTCCACCGTCCAGATGGATGAAATAACAACCTGTTAATGGACAAAGATCCGGGATTTCACTTCGAAAAAGACACCCCAGGGAAACCTTTTGGATTTTGACTTCACAGGACACAAAATGTTCTGGTCCTGTTCCTCGTTGGAACTGTTACTTTCTAGCCTCGTATTTCAATATTGCCGGAATCTTTCTGTTACATTTTGATATGTGATTTTTAGCAATTGTAGTTAGATATGCAAGTAACATGTACTGCTGCTGGGTTTGTTGGTTTTCTCTAGCAACGCCTTACCTCCCTGGTTCTCAGCAACACACCTGAAGCTCTTTGTGGCGTCTGTGAGGTGTATATAGATATGTTTGTCTAGTAATATATTTTACACCCTGGACAATGCTGCAGCCGGAATATGTAGGTGCAACCCACAGGAGTGTCGTAGTGGGGGGGGGGGACTATCAGGGCCCAGAAAGGGAGGGGGGGCTCGGGAAGCCTGGAATTAAAAGTTTGTTTTGGTTTGCAAATTTTTATTTCTAACTAATTAGTGTCATAACTTCAGTTAAAATTGGCTCAATGCATCGGTTGAGGGACTTAAAGAAAATAGTGGAGACTCTCTGAGGCCCCTCTCACCCCTTAAAAAAGGTGCAAAATGGTTTTGTCCGCCCCTCACGAGCATCTCTCAATGCAGCTCATCTAGTCCTGTCGCGAGTGACTGCTGATACAAGCATGAGCACAGAGTCACGTCTTTCCCAAAGAAAGCAAAATCTGGGTTCCAGAAAAGAAAAAAGCAAAAGGAGAGAAGCCAGAATGAGGGAAAACAACTGGTGAGTAATTTCTTCCTAAAGAAATGTGAGCTAGGAGCTCTTAAAAGAAAGGCGGCTAGCTAAGTCCTACTATCACAGCTAGGTAGCAGCTAGCTAGCTAACTCTTAACTCCTACTACCTGAAAAAAATAGATTAGAATAGATTAACGTACTGTGATTGTGAATAATATACAGTGTGCTAGAACTCATAAAAGTGATGCGTGAGAGACAAAAGAGGAAAGGGGCCCACAGAGACTGCTGCTGTACAGGGCCCAGAATTTTGTGCTACGCCCCTGGTCACCCATGCTTCAAATAAAGTTTTTTTTTATTTTTTATTTTGCAATGCCAGAACTCTGACTGCCTTGGACTTCCTTTTGTTTTTGCATATGCCTATAACCCTCGACTCCAAAGATCACCTTTCTTTGCTTAGTGTTTTTTACTACATATTTTAAAGTTTGTTTTGTTTTGGGTTTTTTTTACCTTAAATGTTTGCAAAGCAAAAATGCACTCCACTTTATCTGTTTTCCAACTATGACTACGCCGCCCAGCGACTGCACAGTGCACGCTGTAGTAAGCTAGCTCACATTGGTATGTTTACTCTATGGTGTCTCTCCATTGGCCCTCAACTTCACCCTGCATGCCAACGAGGGGGGGTTGTGATGACTAGGCGAACGTTGCCTTGACGTTCCTCCGCTATCTATGTGACAGACCGACCTAGACTACAGTGAGCTGAAGAAATCACAGCCTTGAAAGGGTTAAGAGAACCGGAGACGTGTATTTCTGCAGAGACGTTCAGGCTGACCTATATAGCCACATTTAAAGTATCTGGATATACTTTCAGTCTGTTTTTCAGATACCCTCCTCGCCGCCGCCACCTCCACATCCAAATTACTATAGAAAAGAATGGCACGGGAAGAATAGGATCCCTCCCTTGCTGTGTGATATTAGAATAAAAGTGTTAACGGTGTTTTTTGGCCGGTGTCTTCAGATGGGGGTGGTGGTGATTTCCTTTAAGCCAGCATTCTCTCCCAAGGAGCTGAAGTCTGTCACAGCTCTGGTATGTAGATATGTTATTAAACCAGAGTCAGCTTCTTAGTCACTGGGTCTGGGGCATGGAGGAGATGGACCTCTGATGGGAAGCCAGGATACAGTGGGTCCAAAGCCCTGTGAGAACTGGCCTCCAAACTGGATTTCAATATGGAATGAATCCAATCCTTCTCTTTTCCTCTCTATTCTCTCTCTCTCTCTCTCTCTCTCTCTCTCTCTCTCTCTCTCTCTCTCTCTCTCTCCCTCTCTCTCTCTCTCTCTCTCTCTCTCTCTCTCTCTCTCTCTCTCTCTCTCTCTCTCTCTCTCTCTCTCTCTCTCTTCTCTCTCTCACACACACATAGTTTAAAGTATCCCTCTAGAGCTGAGCTAAATTGGTGGAGGGGGGGAGGGCATTGCGATGTTGGTTCTTCGCTATATGTATTGTGATAGAAAAACAGGAGGTACGTAGTTTCTCCAGATATATGCTTCAGTGTTTCCATTAACAAAGAATGTATCACTCTATTAAGGACTAGGGTTTCTTTCAATACTCCGGTTGACTCATCGTGACACCACTGTATTCAATTAACAATACTGTCTCATCAGCCCAGTGAAGTCTACGTTCACAGGGAACAGCGGTTCGAATCCCCATGTTACCTCCGGCTTGGTCGGGCGTCCCTACAGACACAATTGGCCGTGTCTGCGGGCGGCATGTGGTAGTCTGCAGCCCTCCCCGGATCGGCAGAGGGGGTGGAGCAGCGACCGGGACGGCTCGGAAGAGCGGGGTCATTGGACGGGTACAATTGGGGAGAAAAAGTGGGGAAATCCAAAAAAAAAAAAAGGGGGGGGGGTCGTCTGTGAATGAATGAAAGAAGCGAAAGCTCTCCAGGGAGGAGTCAGGAGTTTACAGGAGAGTTCATGTTACTGTCCACCACTTTAGCTTATTACACTACGCTGAAAAACTGCCATATCACTTAAAGCAATTAAAATGATAGAAACAGATTCTGTTGCAAATACGCAAAGCTCCTAAATTACCAACCTCCCTTTACATAACCACATTTAGAAAAAGGAATAAACAGCAGTTACACATGGCTTTCCAGAGAGGGTTTTTTTTTTAAATAAATGAAGTAAATAGAATTACAAACCGCCTTTAAATGACCATGCCAGTTTTCTTTTCCTGTCGAGCAGTAAAAGGGTTTTAGTTCAACGTGATTGGCCGGGCCCCAAGAGCCGGACATCACGTCCTTCCCCGTGTGACTGTTGTACATGTTGTACTGCAGTGTCAATGCTGAAACTGCTATATATCGTTCAGCTCTACACCCCCACACCTTCCGCGAGGATGCAAGCAGTTTGGAAACGATGCTGGACAGTGGCGGCTGGTGCTAAACATTTTAGGGGGGGGCAATTTAGCTTGGCGCAGCACACCTGACAGCTGCTTCAATGGCCACAGTCACAGAGTTATTAAGAAGGGCAATGTAGCCTATAGATTTTATCAGGGTTGGTAGATGGTGGATGATTGACAGTTGAGACGAGGCGTGGTGGTGGGTGTGAACATGATTGACAGCCATAAGAATTGTCCAATCACATCAGATCAAACAACATTAAAACAATACCAATTCACTGCCAATGAAAGTGGGAGTGTCTGGGGCAGCACAGAACTGCGCCCCCTGGAAAATCTGAAGAAACCAATCAGACAGCAACCTCAGGTCACCTGCTCGCCACAAGTCTGAGGGCTTACATAAGGTATGGTTTGGCCGGCGCCCCTCACCCAGGAAGTATATGTATTCAGACAGGAAGTATATGTATTCAGACAGGAAGTATATGTATTCAGACAGTAACCAACCAAATACCATTTGAACCAGTATTTAATGCTGCTGACAGGCGCTCACAGACTGACAACACTTTTATTTAATCATTATTTGCATCATACCACTAAATTATATTTAACATGTTTAAGTAGATTTTCATCTCTTGATATTTGAAGGGGGCGGCGCCCCAGCACCCTGTACTGGCCAGCTGCCACGGATGCTGGATGAAGGTTGTTTTTGTTGGATGACCAGTTTCTGGACACAATCCCAACTTCATACGCATCACTGCAGAGGTCAACACAAAGACCCGGGCTCCTGTCTTGGAGAGCCTGGTATCGTTTGCCACCAGGAGCAGGGTGTGAACTAACAGGAGTCACAAGGAGCCCGGCTCCTCGTGGAAAGTCAGGACCTTGCGAGAGATGATTTGGGAATTTCTTTTTTTGGGGGGGGGGGGTCTCTAAAACATTAATTGGTTCTGCTACAATTTTGCTATGTGCATGTATAGCACAGGTATGTAAATTATAGTGTCTTTACATTCTACACTTCATACCTAGTGAGTTTCATGGTGGTGGTTTTTCACTAATTCACTATTAAGCTATTAAGGGACGGCTCGGGAGAGTGGGGGTAACTGGCTGGGTACAGTTGGGGAGAGAAAAGGGGGAGAAATCCACAAAAAAATGTAGTGGTGCAATAGAAAACGAACATCAGATAATTATTTATTCTTATGAATTTATTCGTATTCATGTACTTTAGTTAATATTTACCATTAGGGGGGGGTGTAAGAAAATATCGATACACTCGAGTATCGCGATATTATCTTTTATGATGCTGTATCGATTCTCAAAACCGTTATATCGATTTTTTTTTTTTTTTACATATAAAGGTCCGTGACAAACATTTTGTCTTGTGTCTAACTCCACGACCGCTAGATGGCGGTGTTGTAATCTATCTTCAGCCATTTGAATCTTACGCTCCAACCCAACATCGTAAACCGAGACAGGAAGTAGCATAAGCACGAAGAACAACAGGCCTATGACATCACAATATATCGCCTTTCTTACAGTATCACAATATATCACCTTTCTTACTGTATCACAATATATCACCTTTCTAACAGCATCACAATATATCACCTTTCTTACAGTATCACAATATATCACCTTTCTTACAGTATCACAATATATCACCTTTCTTACAACATCACAATATATCACCTTTCTTACAGCATCACAATATATCACCTTTCTTACAGTATCACAATGTATCACCTTTCTTACAGCATCACAATATATCACCTTTCTTACAGCATCACAATATATCACCTTTCTTACAGTATCACAATGTATCACCTTTCTTACAGCATCACAATATATCACCTTTCTTACAGCATCACAATATATCACCTTTCTTACAGTATCACAATATATCACCTTTCTTACAGCATCACAATATATCACCTTTCTAACAGTATCACAATATATCGCCTTTCTTACAGTATCACAATATATCACCTTTCTTACAGCATCACAATATATCACCTTTCTTAACAGTATCACAATATATCACCTTTCTTACAGTATCACAATATATCGCCTTCTTACAGTATCGCAATATATCGCCTTTCTAACAGTATCACAATATATCACCTTTCTTACAGCATCACAATATATCACCTTTCATACAGTATCACAATATATCGCCTTTCTTACAGTATCACAATATATCACCTTTCTTACAGTATCACAATATATCAGCTTTCTTACAGCATCACAATACATCACCTTTCCTACAGTATCACAATATATCACCTTTCTTACAGTATCACAATATATCACCTTTCTAACAGTATCACAATATATCGCCTTTCTTACAGTATCACAATATATCACCTTTCTTACAGTATCACAATATATCACCTTTCTTACAGTATCACAATATATCACCTTTCTTACAGTATCACAATGTATCACCTTTCTTACAGCATCACAATATATCACCTTTCTTACAGCATCACAATATATCACCTTTCTTACAGTATCACAATATATCACCTTTCTTACAGCATCACAATATATCACCTTTCTAACAGTATCACAATATATCACCTTTCTTACAGTATCACAATATATCACCTTTCTTACAGCATCACAATATATCACCTTTCTTACAGCATCACAATATATCGCCTTTCTTACAGTATCACAATATATCACCTTTCTAACAGTATGGGAATATATCACCTTTCTTACAGCATCACAATATATCACCTTTCTTACAGTATCACAATATATCACCTTTCTTACAGTATCACAATATATCACCTTTCTTACAGTATCACAATATATCACCTTTCATACAGTATCACAATATATCACCTTTCTTACAGTATCACAATATATCGCCTTTCTAACAGTATCACAATATATCACCTTTCTTACAGCATCACAATATATCACCTTTCATACAGTATCACAATATATCACCTTTCTTACAGTATCACAATATATCAGCTTTCTTACAGCATCACAATACATCACCTTTCCTACAGTATCACAATATATCACCTTTCTTACAGTATCACAATATATCACCTTTCTAACAGTATCACAATATATCGCCTTTCTTACAGTATCACAATATATCACCTTTCTTACAGTATCACAATATATCACCTTTCTTACAGTATCACAATATATCACCTTTCTTACAGTATCACAATGTATCACCTTTCTTACAGCATCACAATATATCACCTTTCTTACAGCATCACAATATATCACCTTTCTTACAGTATCACAATATATCACCTTTCTTACAGCATCACAATATATCACCTTTCTAACAGTATCACAATATATCACCTTTCTTACAGTATCACAATATATCACCTTTCTTACAGCATCACAATATATCACCTTTCTTACAGCATCACAATATATCGCCTTTCTTACAGTATCACAATATATCACCTTTCTAACAGTATGGGAATATATCACCTTTCTTACAGCATCACAATATATCACCTTTCTTACAGTATCACAATATATCAGCTTTCTTACAGCATCACAATACATCACCTTTCCTACAGTATCACAATATATCACCTTTCTTACAGTATCACAATATATCACCTTTCTTACAGTATCACAATATATCACCTTTCTAACAGTATGGGAATATATCACCTTTCTTACAGCATCACAATATATCACCTTTCTTACAGTATCACAATATATCACCTTTCTTACAGTATCACAATATATCACCTTTCTTACAGTATCACAATATATCACCTTTCTAACAGTATGGGAATATATCACGATGTATTGAATGGTGACCCTGTATCGTGATACGTATTGTATTGCCAGATTCTCACCAATACACAACCCTACTTGCCATGCTCACACATCTGTGTGTTACGAGCCGGTTCACGGCTGCAGGCCTTTGCGTCCGACCTACCCCTTTCCAGGAAATCCTCGTGCTCTGTTCTGTTGGGCCGTGTTGTATCGTGGGGGATGTTTGCTTTGACGTTTGTCTCCGAGACACCGGCCTGCTGATGCAGAGCAAGTACGGAGCACAGCCGCCGACAGCGAGCGCCCCGAGGAGGCGCTGTATAGCTCGCGAGCCCGAGCAGCGGTACATTGCAAGATATCCATCCACTACCCGAGGAGCGTCGCTCCGACTGATTCCCGCTAGCACGGCAATACTTCCACGAGCTGCAAGTCCAAATAAGCCCGTTTCCTTTTCCAACGAGTGCTCGTGCATCAGTCTGTGGACATTTTGCAAGTGTAAAAGTCCCATCCCGTGTGCTTCGGTTCGCTCTCCACCTAATCCTAACTGATTGCTGGCAGACCGGCAAAGCCCGATCTCTCCAGAGACGGTACATAAACGTGTAGCTGGGAAGCTCGGCCAGGGCTGCCTGCACGGGACTTTTTAGCACAAGGGGGGGGGGGGGGAGTCCGCTTCAGGAACACCCTGGAAGACCCGTCCTGGGTTTATTGACGACCCGTGTCTTTGGCTGTTTAGACGTCCTGCATAGGATATTGGTCAAAGTGTCAGACAGCACATGTGTTTCAGTAGGTCTTTAGTGCTTTATATGACCTACTTTCTAGAGCGGATGGAGCGATACAAATGAACTGTGTGTGTGTGTGGGGGGTGGGGGTGGGGGGTGGGGTGATATACGGCTGGCCGACTTGCTTTGGAAACAACGGCTGACGTCAGCGCCGTAGCGCTCATTTCCAGTCTTCTGTGAGTCATGCCTCGTCTCGCTCACCAACCTGGCAGGCGCAGGCGGCACATACCTGCCCGGCACCGCAGATAACCCCGGGTTCATAGTTCTTATGTGCGGCTCAATACCGAGTCAGTCTTATCTCGGCATCTGGTTCTGGGCTGAAGGCAACAGTGCTGCTGTGCGGTGTGTGGATTTTGCAAAGGCGTAGATGATAGATCCACGGCGTCGCCGCGTCGAGTCAAAGTCGGGCGATGTACAGGCCCGATCAGGGTGGCTTATTCTGACGTTGGGCCATCGCCCCCAGATGGATAAGGTCCATAACATGAGATGTCAGGTCCTTGAGGAGTATCCCTTCCCTCGTTAGATACAGAGACGTGTCAATCTGCTGATGCGAGCCACATGGTCGCAGCGCTGGTGAACATTTACGCTCTGTTGTTCGTGCCTTAAGGCCATTGGGCGGGTGGAGGGTGGAGGGTGGAGGGTGGAGGGTGGGGGGGGCTTAGAGGACCTCTCCAGGCTGGGGTAAGAGGTGTCGTCTTAGCCAAAGCCTGTCACTGCGTTATATATGAGGACTGGGGGGCAGGTGAGATCTGTTGGATCCTGACACCACCTTTCCCCCCTGACTCATTAAGAGCTTTGGTCTGACAGAGGGCGGAGACGGGCGAAACTCGAGAGTCGGACCCCCGTGTTTTCCTTGATGACAGATGCTGTGTAATTTGGCTAACGTTCTTTTCCTCCCCCTTTTTCTACACTTCTCAGTCGATCTCCTGCTTCTGGTGCTCAAAACTACGTGTACGGGGGCCCGGGTGGCGCGGCGGTCGGTTCCGTTGCCTGCCAACACGGGGGGATCGCCGGTTCGAATCCCCGTGTCACCTCCGGCTTGGTCGGGCGTCCCTACGGGTGTCTTTGGGTGGGAAGCCGGATGTGGGTGTGTGTCCTGGTTGCTGCACTAGCGCCTCCTCTGGTTGGTCAGTGCGCCTGTTTGGGGGGGGGGAGACTAGGGGGGATAGCGTGACCCTCCCACGTGCTACGTCCCCCTGGTGAAACTCCTCACTGTCAGGTGAAACTCCTCACTGTCAGGTGAAACTCCTCACTGTCAGGTGAAAAGAAGCAGCTGGCGACTCCACATGTGTGGGAGGAGGTGTGTGGTAGTGTGCAGCCCTCCCCGGATGGGCAGAGAGGGTGGAGGAGAGACCGGGAGAGTGGGGTACTTGGACCGGCACAACTGGGGGATGGAAACCCCCCCCCCAAAAAAACAACTACGTGTATGCATATTAGTGGGTGTATATTACACATATAAGCTGTAGTGTGTGTGTGTGTGTGTGTGTGTGTGTGTGTGTGTGTGTGTAAGACAGGCAGCACAAGCCCCCCCCCCCCGGTCTGAAGCTGATTAATTATTTTATCAGAGATAATAATTATCACAAAGCGCTGGAAACAGATAGCCGGCGCTGGGGTCTGCCAAAGGGCCGTATCGCTTACTGCAAGCCCCCCCCTCCCCCCCCCCCCCCCCCCCCGCCCCGCCGCCCCGCCATGCCGTAATGTTTTTGCAACCTGATATTGTTGCTATAATTCTCCCACAGTGTTATTGGGTCGTTGTGTTGTGTCGTTGTGTTGTGTCGTTGTGTTGTGCGCGCGGCCCCGGTGTGATCCAGCCTGTGTCATGCAGTGTAACCCACGTGCTGCCACACGCAGCTGCTGCTGTGTCTGACGCTATGCAGAGAATGGGAGCGCTGGCAAAACCTGGCGGCGACGGTTTGCATGTGTCTTCATATGAACTACACAACTACGCAGGCACACACATAGTCACATGCACACACGCACACACACTCACATGCACACACACACACACTCACATACACACACACACACTCACATGCACACACACACACACTCACATACACACACACATACTCACATGCACACACGCACTAACATACTCACACACACGCGCACACATACTCACACGCACACACACACACTCACATGCACTAACATACTCACACGCACACACACACACTCACATGCACTAACATACTCACACGCACACACACACACTCACATGCACACATACACACACACATAGTCACATGCACACACGCACACACACTCACATGCACACACACACACACTCACATACACACGCACTAACATACTCACACACACGCGCACACATACTCACATGCACACACACTCACATGCACACATACACACACACATAGTCACATGCACACACGCACACATACTCACATGCACACATACACACACATACTCACATGCACACACACTCACATGCACACACACACACACATAGTCACATGCACACACACGCACACGAACTCCAAATACACACACCTTTTGTCTGATCTGTTTTTGGTCTTGTCAGGTGGTCTACACACTTGTTACACTGGCTTTAAGGACGCTCTGCAGGCGTCCAGGTAGCATAGCGGTCTGTTCTGTTGCATACCAACACAGGGGTCGCCGGTTCGAATCCCCACGTTACCTCCGGCTTGGTCGGGCGTCCCTACAGACACAATTGGCCGTGTCTGCGGGTGGGAAGCCGGATGTGGGTATGTGTCCTGGTCGCTGCACTAGCGCCTCCTCTGGTCAGTTGGGGCGCCTGTTCAGGGGGGAATAGCGTGATCCTCCCACGTGCTACGTCCCCTGGTGAAACTCCTCACTGTCAGGTGAAAAGAAGCGGCTGGTGACTCCACATGTATGGGAGGAGGCATGTGGTGTAGTCTGCAGCCCTCCCGGATCGGCAGAGGGGGGTGGAGCAGAGACCAGGACGGCTCGGAAGGGTGGGGTAGTTGGCCAAGTACAATTGGGGGGGGGGGGGCAAAAAAGGGATGCTCTGCACACTTTTTAATTGTGTATTTACTGGCTGCCTAATGGCTTCATAAATATTTACAGGGGTGATGTGAAAATGTTGATATGGTGGAGCACCACCCTCATATATGTTTGGAGAGGAGGGTTCTGATGAAAAAGCTCTGTGACAGCTCTCTCTCTCTCTCTCTCTCTCTCTCTCTCTCTCTCTATCCATCTCTCTCTCTCTCTTTCTCTCTCTCTCTATCCATCTCTCTCTCTCTCTTTCTCTCTATCCATCTCTCTCTCTCTCTCTCTCTCTCTCTCTCTCTCTCTCTCTCTCTTTCTCTCTATCCATCTCTCTCTCTCTCTTTCTCTCTATCCATCTCTCTCTCTCTCCTTCTCTCTATCCATCTCTCTCTCTCTCGCTCTCCTTCTCTCTATCCATCTCTCTCTCTCCTTCTCTCTATCCATCTCTCTCTCTCTCTCTCCTTCTCTCTATCCATCTCTCTCTTTCTCTCTTTCCTTCTCTCTATCCATCTCTCTCTCTCTCTCTCCTTCTCTCTATCCATCTCTCTCTTTCTCTCTCTCCTTCTCTCTCTTTTTCTCTCTCCTTCTCTCTATCCATCTCTTTCTCTCTCCTTCTCTCTATCCATCTCTCTCTCTCTTTCTCTCTCTCCTTCTCTCTCCTTCTCTCACTCCTTCTCTCTATCCATCTCTTTCTCTCTCTTTCTCTCTATCCATCTCTCTCTTTCTCTCTCTCTCTCCTCTCTATCCATCTCTCTCTCTATCCATCTCTCTCTTTCTCTCTCTCTCTCCTCTCTATCCATCTCTCTCTCTCCTTCTCTCTATCCATCTCTCTCTCTCTCCTCTCTCTCTATCCATCTCTTTCTCTCTCTCTCTCTCCTCTCTATCCATCTCTTTCTCTCTCTCTCTCTCTCTCTCTCTCTCTCTCTCTCTCTCTCTCTCTCTCTCTCTCTCTCTCTCTCTCTCTCTCTCTCTCTCTCTCTCTCTATCCATCTCTCTCTCTCTCTCTCCTCTCTCTCTCCTTCTCTCTCTCTCTCCATCTCTCTCTCTCTGTCCACAAGCCTCGCCCCTCTCTCCCAGCGATAACGGTGAACAAATGTTTTGTATGACTTCTCATAAAAGTCTCATTATCTCGTGTTCCATGTGTCTGTCAAGCCGTCTTAATGTCTCTCGGCACTCCTCCCCTGGCTCGTGCTGCCTCTCACTTTCTCCCTCTCCCACCCTCCCTCTCACTTCCTCCCTTTTTTATGTTTTGTTTGACTTTAACTCAATCACAAAAGCAACACCGACGCTGGCAGGCAAACCCGATACCACCATCATCCATCTGTGCGGCGAGGCGGTTGAATCTCTGCTCTCGCCCTCCTTTTCTCCGCTCTCCTCCTCCCCCCCCCCCCATCCTCACCCCTACCGGGATTTGCCGGAGTGGCTGTTTGGGTTGTGACTGACTCCGGCCTTTGCCTCTCTTGTCTTGCAGGGTTGGAAAAGGTCACGATGGCGGACCGCTTCGACTGTGACAACTGCAAAGAGTCCCTTTACGGCCGCAAGTACATCCAGTCGGACGACAACCCGTACTGTATCCCCTGCTACGACAGCCTCTTCTCCAACACGTGTGACGAGTGCAAGGAGCTGATCGCCCACGACGCCAGGGTAAGGCGGGCCCCGCTGGCCGTGCTCGGCCCTGCAACCTGACACGTCGCCGCCGCGCTCGCCAGTGCACTTTGAGTCCATGTAAAATGAGGTCACCACCATCCCGAAGACGCCTGCCGATACGTTACATATTTTAAGTTGTTAGCGATGTCAGCACCTCCGCCTACAATATAGATACTCGCTTTGGGCGTGAGACACCCAAGATTTCTCATTTTAAAACGTTTTGCCGGACGATCTTTCCTCCCCTGTTATGAATATATCGCTTTTCGGATCAAACAGCCCAAAAAGTTCTCCGCCGCATAGCTTGTTTTGTAATGCACACCGGTTTAATTAGGGATACGGATGTCGATGCTGGTATCCCATACCCCACTAGTACCTAGAAATACCGACTAGGTAAGGGTAGATAGCGGGTTAATTTGATTGGATTACCCCCTTGCACGTCTGAGAGGTTGGTGTAACAATAAAGAGCTGCCGTTCCCCATTTCTCGTCTGAACACTCTGGGGTGCGGCTACGGAGGAGGGGGGTTAGGAGGTCACCGCAGCTCGTGTTTTACCACGTAGGCTATTTAGTCTAATATAAGCTGAAATAATGATGATA
The DNA here is from genome assembly GCF_029633865.1 of Lampris incognitus. Classification (NCBI taxonomy): domain Eukaryota; kingdom Metazoa; phylum Chordata; class Actinopteri; order Lampriformes; family Lampridae; genus Lampris; species Lampris incognitus. Next base: position 5,312,565 of record NC_079219.1, on the reverse strand, counting down.
AAACGTTGTTCTTTGCCATGGCGGGCCAGCTACCTCCATGGGCGACTTCCCCAATGGCCGATGCCTTTGACCACCACTTGCTTGGCTTAATCAAAGATAAAGCCCTCAAACAGCCGGCCGTAATTGGCCCACAGTCGTCTTCTACATGTGTTTCGACGTAGCCTTGAATGGCTCGGGCAGGAGTTGTGTTACGTTAACGATGCATAACATGTGCTCAATGAAGCATATTCTATATATTTTGTGCGGCAAGACACAGTAAAGGCTGATGTAGTGGGCAATTATCCAGGCAATTTCCACAGAGGAAACATGAGCCGATGGGCTAATTTTGTCTCACGTCGTAAAACTGCAGCACGAGGGGACCTCTCCCTCTTCCCCCCACAACCCCGTTGAATTTTAATCTCCCCCTGAAGGAAAACACTAACATGAAGGGGATCGTTTGAGACAGGCGAACGCTGCGGAGAGCCGATTTCAGAATGGAGCGTATTACTTACAGGCATGCGCAGTTGAAGAGGCAAACGAGCTATCAACACCCTCATGGGCAGCGGACATTAAAGAAAGGCTTTATTTTTTTCTTGGCTCAGACACGCGTCCTTGTCAAGGATGAGGCTCTTTTTTTTTTAAAACACGGACACATATACATGCACAACACCTCACTTTAAACACACACACACACACACACACACAGAGTTTTACCACAAATAATACACACACTTTGTCTCTCATTACTGTCTGTGTGGCTTTGACTCAAACTGAGCCCACTGCTTTCTCTGCGGCCGATGTAACCAGAGAGTTCTGGTGTCGGCGAACCCTCCAATCACGAGCCATCTCTGGCTAACCAACAAGTTTGCTGCACCTTTAGAGCCTTTAAATTATCATAAAATAAATCTTTTTTGGATTAACATCACTAATGCCGGGATCAGACTGTGCGATATTTTTGTCTTTCACGATAGTCACCATGTCTTGCCGTACGTTGGCCGGGAGACCGGCAACACCACAAGTATGACCTCGGCCAGTCATCGTATGCTGCCTTTCACGGTCTTGCGCGAGTTCATAGGTAGTTGGAGACCCAGATAGTAAAACTGCTGTGGTCCGGACCCGTCCCACACCCGACACTTTCACCCGGCCCACATACAGCGTGGAATGATGGCACTTGGGCGCGGTCCGCTCCTGTTTGCCAGATGTGGGCCAGAACCAAGCCATAGCAATGCCACATGTGCCACATATTTGCCAAAGGTGGCCCATATTTGTTTTGTGATATTTGGGCCATATTCACCATTTACCACACGGGCCACTTCAGGGTCACATCCAGATTACATGTTGCCCAGAGCACCGCGTCTTTGCCAGAAAAGTCCCACGTTTGATTTGGCATATTTGTGCCATATTTGCTATTATAAATGTGGGCCACCTCAGGTTCACATCCGTTTTGTCAGGGCCAGAAGAAGGCTATCAGTGCTGCATCACTGCCTGAAGTGGCCCACATCCGCATGCTAGCTGGGGAGGAGGGTCAATAAATAGTCAGTCATGGCTACAGAACTTCCATATGTGATGCTGGAGATCTTGTGTTGCAAAAGGAAAAAAAAAAAGATTGTGGACACTGTTGCGGCTGATGCTACCGGGGAATGATAACCTAGCTTAGCCTAACCAGCTACTCATGGGGTTGCTGAAGTGCCTCCGCTATTTCTCGCCAACATTTCTCTTTTTTGACTCTGTCGTGGTCCTCCCTCGAGGAAACGTCAAAAAGGCAGGGGTATTGTTGCCACTGCTCAACAAACTTCTTCTTCTGGATTAATGGATATTTGCAACCAGACGGAGCATTATCGCCACCTACTATTACATTAAAGAGTCCTTAACTTATATCCTCGTCTCCACCCGTCCAGATGATATACTTGTGGAGGCATGGAGATGTGTAGGAGAGATGGCAGTGGGGTTTTTAACCAGATTGTTTAACACAATCTTGGAAAGTGACAGGATTCTTGAGGAGTGGAGAAGAAGCATACTGGTACCGATTTTCAAGAACAAGGGCGATGTGCAGAACTGTAGCAACTACAGAGGTATAAAGTTGATCAGCCACAGCATGAAGATTTGGGAAAGAGTAATAGAAGCTAGGTTAAGAGGAGAGGTGACGATCAGCGAGCAGCAGTATGGTTTCATGCCACGAAAGAGCACCACAGATGTGATGTTTGCTTTGAGAATGTTGATGGAGAAGTATAGAGAAGGCCAGAAAGAGTTGCATTGTGTCTTGGTGGATTTAGAGAAAGCATGTGACAGGGTGACGAGAGAGGAGGTGTGGTATTGTATAAGGAAGTCGGGAGTTGCAGAGAAGTATGTAGGAGTGGTACAGGATATGTATGAGGGAAGTGTGACAGTGGTGAGGTGTGTGGTTGGAATGACAGATGGGTTCAAGGTGGAGGTGGGATTATATCAAGGAGTGGCTCTGAGCTCTTTCTTGTTTGCAATGGTGATGGACAGGTTGACGGACAAGATCAGGCAGGAGTCTCCATGGACGATGATGTTCACGGATGACATTGTGATCTGTAGTGAGAGTAGGGTGCAGGTTGAGGAGAGCCTGGAGAGGTGGAGGTATGCACTGGAGAGAAGAGGAATGAAAGTCAGTAGGAGTAAGACGGAGTACATATGCATGAACAACAGGGAAGACAGCGGAATGGTGAGGATGCAAGGAGTAGAGGTGACGAAGTTGGATGAGTTAAAATACTTGGGGTCAACTGTCCAAAGTAACGGGGAGTGCAGGAGAGAGATGAAGAAGAGAGTGCAGGCAGGGTGGAGTGGGTGGAGAAGAGTGATGTGACAGAAGGGTACCAGTAAGAGTTAAAGGGAAGTTTACATTATATGGTTTGGAGACAGAAAAACAGACAGGAGGTGGAGCTGGAGGTGGCAGAGTTGAAGATGATAAGATTTTCATTAGGAGTGATGAAGAAGGACAGGATTAGGAACCAGTATATTAGAGGGACAGCTCAGGTTGGACGGTTTGGAGACAAAGCAAGAGAGACAAGATGGAGATGGTTTGGACATGTGTGGAGGAGAGATGCTGGGTATACTGGGAGAAGGATGCTGAATATGGAGCTGCCAGGGAAGAGGAGAAGAGGAAGGCCAAAGAGGAGGTTTATGGCTGTGGTGAGGGAGGACACGCAGGTGGCTGGTGTGACAAAGGAAGATGCAGAAGACAGGAAGAGGTGGAAACGGATGACCCGCTGTGGTGACCCCTAACGGGAGCAGCCGAGAGTAGTAGTAGTAGTAGTCGTAGTAGTAGTAATAGTAGTAGTAGTAGTAGTAGTGGTAGCTAGATGTTTCATCGGCGTGTCGTTGGGTATTCCAGACGCCGCATCGCTGTTCTTCCATGATGTCACACTACAGGGAGTAAGGACGACGTTCATAATTGGGCCCGACGCTGGACATTTGTTGCCGACGATAAAATGGTGTCAAAATGGGGCTGAATTCGTGTAGTCTGATCCTGACATAAAATGAGGTCGGCTCTCCACGCTGGCTGTGTCTACAACCCTTAATCTCTACCTTTTCCACTACATGATACCGGCTAGACTCGACTCGACTCGGCTCGACTCGACTCGCCCTTTTTTCCTTTTCCATTACTGGAAAGTACCAGCATTTTGGTAACTGTTACCACTTCTCTGGTACCACCTTTGTCGAGGTTAAAAAAACAAAAAACAAAACTGGAGCGGGTACAAAATCAATGCAGACCTCTGATTGGTCAGAGAAACGCGTCACTGCATCATTTTTGTGTCACGCGTCATCAATGCGCGCATGGGATATCACCATGGACGTATTATCCATCACCATGGACGTATTATCCATCACCATGGACGTATTATCCATCACCATGGACGTATTATCCATCACCATGGGCGTATTATCCATCACCATGGATGTATTATCCATCACCATGGGCGTATTATCCATCACCATGGATGTATTATCTATCACCATGGGCGTATTATCCATCACCATGGGCGTATTATCCATCACCATGGGCGTATTATCCATCACCATAGGCGTATTATCTATCACCATGGGCGTATTATCTATCACCATGGGCGTATTATCCATCACCATGGGCGTATTATCCATCACCATGGACGTATTATCCATCACCATGGGTGTATTATCCATCACCATGGACGTATTATCCATCACCATGGACGTATTATCCATCACCATGGGTGTATTATCCATCACCATGGACGTATTATCCATCACCATGGACGTATTATCCATCACCATGGACGTATTATCTATCACCATGGGCGTATTATCCATCACCATGGGTGTATTATCCATCACCATGGACGTATTATCCATGGCTATCACCCGGCATTTTTAAATACCGAAGCGGTATTAAAAGTACATTTTGAAATTGAAAACCAGGCGTCGCTATGACGACCAGCTACACTGAGGGGGTACTGTTACGGTAATGAAAAAGGACACAGTAGCGAGTTGAGCCGGTACCATGTAGTGGAAAAGGGGCATATGTTTCTCAGCACGGTCCTAGACTGTGTTTTTGTCTGAGGCAATAAATACATTGTGTTTGGTGCCACATGTATGAAATTACCCCCCCTCCCCTCCTTGTTTTTCATTGGACGCCATCTCCAGGAGCTGTTCTATGAGGACCGGCATTATCACGAACATTGCTTCCGCTGTTTCCGCTGCGATCGCTCCTTGGCGGACGAGCCCTTCACCAGCCAGGACGACGCCTTGCTCTGCAACGACTGCTACTGTAACGAGTTCTCCTCCAAGTGTGTGGCCTGCGACAAAACCGTCATGCCAGGTATGTTGACGAGCAAGGTCACAAAGGAAAACGTTTAGCTTAGCATTCTCATACCATCTACAATAGATGGGGCGGGGGGAGGGAGGACCTACCAGGGCCCAGAAGGGAGGGGGTGGGGGCCTGGGGGGCCCTTGGGAAGCCTGGAATTAAAAGTTTGTTTTGGTTTGCAAAATTTTATTTCTGTAAGTAAATTAAAGTGATTTGTGTGTACTTAGACTGCATTTATACAGCGCTGTTCTGGTCTACCCGCCACTCAAAGCGCTTTACAATGTGTGTCTCACATCTACACACTGATGGCAGGCCTGCCATCACAAGGTGGCAAGCTGCTCATCGGGAGCGGCTGGGTGTCAGTGTCTTGCTCAAGGACACTTCGACATGCTCCCTGAAGGAGCCAGGGATTGAACCAGGAACCTTCCGATTACCGGACGGCCCGCTCTACCTCCTGAGCCCTGCCGCCCCACTGCCCAAGTGTTTCAGTTTCTAACTAGTTAGTGTCATAACTTCAGTTAAAACTGGCTCAATACATCGGTTGAGGGACTTAAAGAAAATAGTGCAGGCTCTGAGGCCCCTCCCACCCCTCTCCGAGGCCCCTCCCACCCCTCTGAGGCCCCTCCCACCCCTTACAAAAGGTGCAAAATGGTTTCAGTCCGCCCCTCACGAGCATCTCTCGGTGCAGCTCATCTAGTCCTGTCGTGAGTGACTGCTGGTGCAAGGTTAAGTCAGGTTAAAACAGATTAATGTACGGCGATAGTAAATAATATACAGTATGCTGGAACTCAAAGTGATGCGTGAGAGACAAAAGAGGAAAGGGGCCCACAGGGACTGCTGATGTATAGGGCCCAGAGTTCTGTGCTACACCCCTGACAATAATACAGTGAATAAAATGTATGCAAACATAGTCCATACATTTATTTTCATCTCAATTATTAACAATATAATCAATACTTATGCAGATGGAGACTACATTATCCTTGATGGATCACATTCAGCCTTGAATTTGCCAAACGTTTTCAAGGAAAAAAAAAGGTGTAGTTTATCAACCATATTCCCCATGCTGAATGCAAGGGGACGGTGATCTTCATATTTAGCTGTGAAAAACAAAGGAAAAGGGTATTTATGGAATAAACGGGTGACAGTTCTTCTTTTATTTCACCTGTTATTCGGCATTGTTTTGGTTTTTATCATGTTTAGACAAAGTAACCCATATAGGTCAATGGAGTGATTAAGTTTAGTTATTTCATTTAAAATTCATTTTGGGAAATGGAAACATTTCATTAAAACAAATATATTATAAAATACATTTTATTAAAATAAAGCAAAATGAATGAATTTATTTCGCTGAGATTTTATTCAAAGGAAGTTTTATTCTAAATGACACAATATGAACAAAACATTTCCAGCCCAAAGCAGATTAATGTTCCCTGTTCAGCGTTTAGTGTCTGAATAACACACCGGGCAGGATTTCAGTGTGCAGGTGAATTTCTTGCAGCGTGTAGTGAACAACCTGCTGCCACTAGAAGCCTTGCACTCCTCTCTGCAACCTGGAAAGAAGAAACGTTTTTATCACAAGGACATTTGGGCCAAATTTGCCTTTCTGCTGATTTTGTTTTTTGATACATAATCAAATGTGAAGCTGTGGAGACAGACGGAGAGACACGCCCCAGGCAGTGACGGAGCAGGCTGTGGCTGCAGAGTCACAATTTCTGGGAATCCGCTTTGCATTTGGGGTTTTACCCGTGTCCTTTCCAAGCTGCAAGCGTGTGTGTGTGTGTGTGTGTGTGTGTGTGTGAAAAGGCAGTTTTGTATCTTATTTCATTCAGATTCAAGCTAATATTCACCTTATATAGTCCCTAGTCTACTAGAAAATGGTGGATTGCTCCCTCCGGGTTGGGGATGAGCTGCTGCCTCAAGTGAAGGAGTTCAAGTATCTCGGGGTCTTGTTCACGAGTGAGGGTAGGATGGAGCGGGGGGTTGACAGGCGGATTGGTGCAGCATCAGCAGTAATGTGGACGTTGTACCGGACCGTTGTGGTGAAGAGGGAGCTGAGGCGGAAGGCAAAGCTCTCAGTTTACCAAGTCAGTCTTCGTTCCACCCCTCCCCTATGGTCATGAGCTTTGGGTAGTGTCCGAAAAGGGTGAGATCGCAGATACAAGCGGCTGAAATGAGTTTCTTCCGCAGGGTGTCTGGGCTCAGCCTTAGAGATAGGGTGAGGAGCTCGGACATCCGGGGGGAGCTCGGAGTGGAGCCGCTGCTCCTTCCTGTCGAAAGGAGCCAGTTGAGGTGGTTGGGGCATCTGATCAGGATGCCCCCTGGGTGCCTTCCTTTGGAGGTTTACCAGGCACGGCCAACTGGGAGGAGACCCCGGGGTAGACCCAGAACTCGCTGGAGGGACTACATGTCCAGACTGGCCTGGGAATACCTTGGGATCCCCCAGGAGGAGCTGGAGGGACTACATGTCCAGTCTGGCCTGGGAAGGCCTTGGGATCCCCCAGGAGGAGCTGGCGGGGCGTTGCTGGGGAGAAGAACGTCTGGAGTGCCCTACTTAGCTTGCTGCCACCACAACCCGACCCCGGACAAGCGGCTGAAGATGAGATGAATGACTAGTCCCTAGTCAGGGAGTGAAAGTAGGATATAAGACAACAGTACAACACAATACAGTACAAAAATACAATGCAATGTGACCTCAATAAAAGTCGAGTGAAGGCAATAATTGGTGATGACATAATTGTGCGGTTATAAGACATAGTAGCTCCACGTTAGCTTTAAAGCGGGTGGTTTGTATATTCTGTTATAATGATGGGTATCGGGTTTCATCTTTCGATTGCTTTGAAAGAAAAAAGTCGATTGGCCAGAGGCGGTTTTTCTTGGACGTGGATGACTGTCTCTGCAGATGGATATCACGCTGAAAGGCATGTGTTTAATACTTTTTCATTAATACTGAAAAATGAAAACGGGTCTACTTGGCCCCGACACGACCGAGAGGTAAGAGTCCATGCGAACGCCGTGTTTCGTTGGAATACTCGTTTTCTTCCACGTTACTTCTGCAGATCCTTCGAGTACTTGGTTCATTTGGTTATTCTGGCGTATCTCCGGTGCCGTTATCCACTGTTGTCGACGGCGATTACCTCATCGTACGCTTAGGCAGAACCCATTTCATGTGCTGTGGTGTCGTTTAATAATATCCAGGCTCGAGTGTTCTGTACGCCATATGCGGACCCGTGATAAAACAGATCAGTTTTGATGACGGCGATGTGTCAAAGCGTACGCCTGCGCTAAATCACTTGAAGTAAAAGGAGGCACAGATGAGCGAGGCTCAAACAGGTACAAGAGGGTTTGGGGGTAAAAAAAAAAGGGAAAAGGAAAAGAAAGGAGGGACAAGGGTGAGAGTGGGTGATTGAACAGCAGCCAAGACTGAATGTGACAGAGTAATTGCCAGTCTGTTTGACTTGTTGTCTGTGAGCCAAATCCTTAGAGCTGGCCGACCGCCAGGCAGCCTGATAATAACAAGAGATAAGCCCGTCAACTATTTCAGCACGGCTGTAGTGGCCGACACGGCGCTCATAAATCAGCCGGCGTTTCCGTGAAGCGCCCAGTACCACACAGTCTACCGTAGTTCACCTCGGTTCACTTTGTGTGGATTGCTCATTTGCTGTGTAATTGTGTGCTAAGTGACTCACCTTGAAAAGAAGTGAAGAGATCTCAAATGTGTGAGGTGAGTTCCAGGCCCAACCCAGATTGCAAAACTGCTGTGGCCCGGACCCGTCCCACACCCGACACTTTCATCCGGCCCACAAACCACGTGGAATGATGGCACTTGGGCGGTCCGCTCCTGCTTGCCAGATCTGGGCCAGAACCAAGCCATAGCAATGCTGCATGTGCCACATATTTGCCAAAGGTGGCCCATATTTGTTTTGTGATATTTGGGCCATATTCACCATTTACCACACGGGCCACTTCAGGGTCACATCCAGGTCACATGTTGCCAAGAGCACCACATCTTTGCCAAAAAAGGACCCCATCTGATTTGGCATATTTGGGCCATATTTGCTATTATACATGTGGGCCACTTCAGGCTCACATCCGTTTTGTCAGGGCCAGAAGAAGACCATCAGTGCCGCATCATTGAAGTGTGATGGAAGTGTGATCACTTCAGGCCACATCATCCGGGTGTGACCTGAAGTGGCCCACGTCCGGATGCTATCTTTGATCATAATCTGGTCAGGTCTGATTCACCTAAAACAACCTACCCGCCCCTCAAAAAGTGATAAATGTTTTTTTTTATTGGGGAGCAAAGTCCATAATATCCCTAATTATTAACAATCTATGAAGTTATCGTATCAAAATGTTTTCACCACACACCACTAGACTCTTTAAGACTGGCTTCCTGGGTATGATTGACATTAATTTCATGCTTTTTTACTGTACCAGTTTACAACTATGGGATTCCAAACATCCTGCAAAACCGCCATTCACTCGTGCGCATGCTGTATTTTAAAGGTCCATAAAATAATTATATGAAATTGCTTTCAGGAAACTCCGCTGCGTTCTTGAAGACCAGGTCCCCAGATGTTCATGATATGAAATAACGGCTTTTTTACTGTTAACAATTTTGAATTATGCGATGCCAAAATCCTCCTAAATACCATTCACTTCAATACATGCCACTTTCTAAATGTATTGAAATAATTACATTTTCACAAAGCTCCACTACATTCATGAAGACCGGGTCCCCGCGTATCTCTGTCACGAATTTCATGCTTTTTTACTGTAGCAATTTGGAATTATGGGATGCCAAAATCCTCCCAAATCCCCATTCAATTGAATAAATGCTGCTTTTTAAAAGTCCATAAAATAATTATATCAAATTGTTTACAGGAAACTCTATTACATTCTTAAAGACGAGTCCCAAGGTGCAGCTATCATGACTTCATGTTTTATTTACTGTAGTAATTTGGAATTATGGGATGCAAAAGCCTTTAAAATGGCCATTCAGTTACATACATGCAGCTTTTTAAATGTCCATAATTTAAGCAAATCAATTTGTTTTCAACAAACTCCACTAAATTCTTGAAGACCAGCTTCACATGTACACCAGTAATGAATTTCAATTTTTTTTAATATAGCAATTTGGAATTATGGGATGCCAAAATCCTACAAAATTGCAGTTCAATTGTATACATGCCGCTTTTCAAGACGACATAAAATAAGTGAATTTAGTTGTTATCAGCATCCACAACTATATCCCTGAAGATCAGCTGCCCGAGTACCTTTATGCTTTTTTTGCTGGTGGAATTATGGGATGTAAAATCCTACTAAATGGCAATTCAGTTGTACATCCACCACTTTTTAAATGCCAATATAATAATGACATGAAATCGTCCTCAACAAATTTCACTACGTTCTTGAACACCAGTTTCCCAAGGGCCGCTGTCACAGATTCAAATTCCTTTTTCTTTTTCTTTTTACTCTAGTAATTTCAAATCATGGGATGCCAAAATCTTCTATAATGGCATTACATTGCATTACAGTCATTTAGCCGATGCTTTTATCCAAAGCGACTTACAATAATTGCATTTAACGTAGGAAGTCAGGAGAACTACTAGTCACCAGAGGTCATAAGTGCATCTAAACAAGCATCTAAGAGCAAAACCAGTGCTAAAGTTATTGCAGTGTACACCAGTTTGAAAATGAATAAAATAAATAAGTCAAAATACTGTGCATTTATGAGAGCTTAAACACATCATTCATCATTCATGGAAAATCTGAAGAAACCAATCAGACAGCAGCCTCCGGTCACCTGCTCGTCACGAGTTTGAGGGCTCACATAAGGTATGGTTTGGCCGGCGCCCCTCACCCAGGAAGTATATGTCTTCAGACAGGAAGTATATGTATTCAGACAGGAAGTATATGTATTCAGACAGAAACCAACCAAATACCATTTGAACCAGTATTTAATGCTGCTGACAGGCGCTCACAGACTGAAAACACTTTTATTTCATCATTATTTGCATTATACCACTAAATTATGTTTAACATGGTTAAGTAGATTTTCATCTCTTGATATTTGAAGGGGGCAGTGCCCCAGCGCCCTGTACTGGCCAGCCGCCACGGATGCTGGATGAAGGTTTTTTTTGGATTACCAGTTTCTGGACACAATCCCAACTTCATATGCATCACTGCAGAGGTCAGCACAAAGACTCGGGCTCCTGTCTTGGAGAGCCTGATATCGTTTGCCACCATGCATTGTGTCAACAGAACCTCACACAACAGGGAGGTGATGGTCCAGTGCAGCAAATGTCTGTCATGGTACCACCCCAATTGTGTGCTTGTCCCACACACAGCATCAGACACCACTGCAGAAGAGTGGGGATGTAAAAGGTGCACGAATGGAGGTGTGTGTTTGTGCATTTGTATGTGCTGACAGTGGTGCTGGAAGTAAGAGGATGGGCTTTGTTTAAAAGTTGTTGTCAAGGTCCTGGAATGAACATGTTTGGCATAAAATTTGATTTGATATCTTTATTCATTAGATAGATTGAGGAGAGGTGGCACGGAGGCGCAGGCCTGTTTGGTGCATTATTGGTATATGGATCTGCAAAATATCTGCATATTGCACCATGCATATTGTTGACATTTTGAGCACACTAGCATTGCAGTAGACTATTTGCGTTAAGTGTATGGAATATTGGCCGTTGTGTGTTATTGCTGGTATGGTACATTGCAAATAGAGGGCCGGCATAATCCTTTTTCACCCAGAGCGGCAGAAGTGCATGTGCTGGTCCTGTTCACGACCATGACCCTGCTTGAGCTGCTGATATTTATACACAGAAGGGCGCTCCCAGAAATTCATCCAAATTTGTGGACTGCTCTCAGAATTTGTCTTACCCTCCCAGTGACCCTAGCTGAAGTAGAGAGCAGCTTTTCAAAGCTGAAGCTCATCGAATCATACCTGATGTCCACCATCTTCCCGGTGTGGGAAGATGGCCGTTTGCAGCAGCCTCACCCAGTGCCGGATCTTCCCAGTGTGGGAAGATGGCCGTTTGCAGCAGCCTCACCCAGTGCCGGATCTTCCCAGTGTGGGAAGATGGCCGTTTGCAGCAGCCTCACCCAGTGCCGGATCTTCCCAGTGTGGGAAGATGGCTGTGCGAATTCGCGTTTGCAGCGGCCTCACCCAGCACCGTCCATGCAGTGTCTTTGTCCACATCTGCGTCTAAGTTTTGTCTTGGTTTGATGGCTGGGAGAGCTGGGGCTGGATCGGCTGGGAGAGCGGGGAAGGCTAAGCTAACTATTAGCCCATGCAGACTGGCAGTTCTGAAAACACCGAGGGCGGTCTGGCGGCGGCCTGACTTGGCATTGACTGGTGTTTTTGACGTCGTCGTGAGGAGTGCGGGGAGGTGTGTCGACGATGTCTGTCTGGGGGAGCTGGCGTTGGATCGGCTGGAAGAACTTGGTCTGTTTCTTCGGGTGGGCCCAGGGACCACGGCCTGGAACTGCACCCGAGGAGGAAACGCCGAGGGCGGTCTGACAGGACGCGGAAGCGGGGCGGGCTAAGCTAACTGCTAGCCCATGCAGACTGGCGGTTACGACAGTCATCCTGGCTGGCGTTCGTTCCCTTGGACAGTGATTAGTTTGGGTATGTGTGTTCTTGTAGTTTCTGGATGTGTTTTTGTCACTGCTGTGGGCTGGGGGTTTGGTTTCATTTCATGTACACAAGTGCATGAAATGAAACGACAAATAGTGTTCCTGATTTCCTGAAGGAAGGCAAGAAAGGTCAGGGTTTAGGTGGCAGTTGTAAAATTTAGTTTGTGTGCTACTTATTTGAAGTGCAATAGTGCAATAATCAGGTGCTCTTCTTTATAAGTGTGTTATCATGTTTGTGTATTTGTGTGGTATAGGATTTGTGCAATTTAGTTTTTTATTAGCAATAGGATAATAGTGTAATAATTTGATCCTTTTTTTCAATTTGTATTTTTTACTACAATTTATTTCTGTTACTTGTTACTGCTTTTGGATATTTGAATCTTGTATTTTTTATATTTATATGGTTTTAAACGTTATGATTACTTATTTGTGTTGTTCCAAATGTCTAAATAAAAATTGCTGTTTGTTGGCGGGGTGGGGAGTGGGGAGTAGACACACAAGTTTGGTGGTGGAGTGGGGGGGGGGGTTTGCCCCAGGGCACCATACAATCTAGAACCGCCACTGCATGCCTGCACACTCAAAGTGACACACACACACACCCACTTCTCTGTTTCATAACTTGGTGGTGAGCTGAAGTGGTTTGCCAAGCGTAGCTGGGGAGATAAAGAGCGGCGACCTTGATGGAAGCCATGTAAGTGGAACCTCTTGGGATTATCAAGATTGATCTGATAGGCCCGCTGAAAGACTCGCCGCTGTCAGCGATAGTCACCCAGGTGCCGAAGTGTCCTGGACTCCCCGGCAGGGAACTGTTCTCACTGAAATGTATCCTTCGGTGAAAACATTACGTTCAGCAGAAATGTTTATGTCTGCTTTCATTAAGTAAGTAAGTTGATTTAATTTATACGGCACCTTTCATTACCATTATTACTTACAGCTAACGTTAGATCCCTTTCAGAATCCAATGCAACGGATCAATTGGCAGCAACTGGATAGTTCACCAATACATTTGAACGATTTACATTAATCCAGAGACTCCGGGTTTGGGTCCCGGCGGATGTACCAGGCAGCACGGTGGCACAGTGGTTAGCGCGGTCGCCTCACAGCAAGAAGGTCCTGGGTTCGAGCCTCAGGGGTAGTCCAACCTTGGGGGTCGTCCCGGGTCGTCCTCTGTGTGGAGTTTGCATGTTCTCCCTGTGTCTGTGTGGGTTTCCTCCGGTGGTCCGGTTTCCTCCCACAGTCCAAAGACATGTAGGTCAGGTGACTCGGCCGTACTAAATTGTCCCTAGGAATGAATGTGTGTGTGTGTGTGTGTGTGTGTGTGTGTGTGTGTGTGTGTGTGTGTGTGTGTGGTGGCCTGTCCAGGGTGCCTCCCCGCCTGTTGCCCAGTGACTGCTGGGATAGGCTCCAGCATCCCCGTGACCCCGAGAGCAGGATAAGCGGTTTGGAGAATGGATGGATGGACATTAATGTCTGTAATTTTTGAATTTCAAAAGAAAGATTTTCTTTTTAAACCTGTGCCGTCAGCAGGCTTGGCATACAACACAGGGACTTCGCACGCCAAGGTGTCCTAGACAGAGTTCATCTGCAAATGGGGTTCAGGTTCTCCACCTGCAAAGGCAATCAAGAACCGTTTACGATAACCCCGTCCTTTGGATGATCTGTGGGAGGACAAGAGCGTGGGGATTTTGTTTTACATTTATAGCCCCCGCCAGTTCCCCTCTTCAGCGTGTTTGATCAGCGAAACAGCCAATCGGCATCGCTTCCCCAAGAGGCTGACAATCGCCACAAGTAGAAACCAGGATGCTCAGAAAGGGAAAATGGCAACATGCATTTGATAACTCAGAGAAACAGACACTGACATGTGCTCAACCGAATATATAATTAAATCCATCTCATCCGTATCAGTTTAGGACAACATTTATAGTGATAAAGTAGAAGACGCAAAAAAGGGGGACGGGGAGAAAGTAGTAGGAAGAAGGATGTAATCCAGAGAGTGTTCCAGGAAGTGTGTGCGGCAGATGTTAGGAGTGTGTACTTGTATGTGACGTGTCCATCTGTGGGCGGCACGGTGGCGCAGTGGTTAGCGCGGTCGCCTCACGGCAAGAAGGTTCTGGGTTCGAGCCCCGGGGTAGTTCAACCTTGGGGGTCGTCCTCTGTGTGGAGGTGGCATGTTCTCCCCGTGTCTGTGTGGGTTTCCTCCGGGGGCTCCGGTTTCCTCCCACAGTCCAAAGACCTGTAGGTCAGGTGACTCAAAGACCTGTAGGTCAGGTGACTCGGCTGTACTAAATTGCCCGTAGGTATGAATGTGTGTGTGTGTGTGTGTGTTGGTCTGGTGGCCTGTCCAGGGTGTCTCCCCGCCTGTTGCCCAGTGACTGTTGGGATAGGCTGCAGCATCCCCGCGACCCTGAGAGCAGGATAAGCGGTTCAGATAATATGGGTGGACGGATGGTGTCCATCTGGGAGTGCACGAGATCAATCCCAACAAATTCATTCATCACCAAATCCTGGTCTCAGTCTCTCTCTCTCTTTCTCTCTCTCTCTCCCCCGTAGGTACTAGGAAGCTGGAGTATGGTGGCTCCACATGGCATGAAGGCTGCTTCATCTGCCACAGCTGTGAGCAGCCCATCGGCTCCAAGTCCTTCATCCCCGACAAGGATGAACACTACTGTGTGCCCTGCTATGAGGACAAGTTTGCTCCACGCTGCACCCGGTGTAAAAAGGTCTGCCCCCTCAGATGCCTTTTCATATCCAATGTCTTGATGCATGCTCGAAAATCCAGGTAAGAGGATCAAAGAGGGTTGAATCGGTTCATCTGGATACAGCGTTCACTGGCAGATACGTTTCATCACTCATCACTTGGACGAGTGAGGAAACGCGTCTGCCAGTAAACGTTGTATCCAGATGAACTGATTCAACCCTCTTTGATTCATACCCGAATGTTACAGTGTTACAACAAGTAGCCGGACATGCTTGCAGAAAGCAGGAGGCGCTTGCAGAAGCATGGCTGGGAACATGGCTTGTTTATTTTAGATAAGGATAATTACGGCGGCACGGTGGCGCAGTGGTTAGCGCCGTCGCCTCACAGCACGAGGGTCCCGGGTTCGAGCCCCGGGGTGGTCCAATCTCGGGGGTGGTCCCGGGTCGTCCTCTGTGTGGAGTTTGCATGTTCCCCCCCGTGTCTGTGTGGGTTTCCTCCGGGGGCTCCGGGTTCCTCCCAGAGTCCAAAGACATGTAGGTCAGGTGACTCGGCCCTACTAAACCGTCCCTAGGTGTAAATGTGTGTGTGTGTGTGTGTGTGTGTGTGTGTGTGTGTGTGTGTGTGTGTGTGTGTGTGTGTGTGTGTGTCAGCCCTGTGACGGCCTGGCGGCCTGTCCAGGGAGTCTCCCCGCCTGCCGCCCAGTGACTGCTGGGATAGGCTCCAGCATCCCCGTGACCCTGATTAAGGATAAGTGGTTTGGATAATGAATGAATGAATGTGGGCGAAATGATGTAAAGTGCAAAGGTGTAGCTCTCAGGTGGTGCCGTGGGTTAATATTTCAGCAGCTCGAGGTTCGAACCTCCGGCTCGGCCGGGCATTGTAGGGATCACAGTTGTTAGAAATCGACAAAAGCGTGAACAGGAAACTCCCGCCAGTGAACAGGGTGAGAGCCCCCGCTCAGCGGGACAGGGTCCCGTTCGTAAGGACCCTGGACCACGAGCTGCTGGTTCTGTTAATGACGCTCCCTGAAATAACAAAGTCAAGTCAGGTCAGATGCGTTTGTGTAGCCCATTACCACAAATTACACATTTGCCTCCGTGAGCTGTGAAGTAAAAAAGTGGAAATACTTTGCAACTCGTTCGCCTGTCAGTGTTTAGATGTTTGAGTTTTTGGCGTGACTCTGGTTTTTACTTCACTACTTAATCTGGATAAAGTGTTCACCTGTTGTAGCGCGCTGTTGTAGCGGGCTACATCAGCATAATTCACCAGAACTGAAAAGGTCAGCGTGGAGGGGGGCGGCTGGCCCGGCCGCAACGGCTTTGCCAAACAGGTGCAGAGGCCGGGGGGCCTGCAGGGGGGGCCTTAGGGACCCTGCGGCAGTGTGGGGGGTGGGGCGGGGGTGGATGGAGGAACCTTAGGGGCCTTGTTGGGGGGTGGGGGCAGGGTAAGTCCGCTACACTATGCGAAATTTTCCTTAACACTGCCGATACTTTCTACATTGTGTGTGTGTGTGTGTGTGTGTGTGTGTGTGTGTGTGTGTGTGTGTGTGTGTGTGTGTGTGTGTGTGTGTGTGTGTGTGTCGGGAGCAGCCAGAAGTCCTCATGGGGATCAAAGCTCGGTCCTGATGAGAAACAGCATTTCTGAGGTTCTGGTTAAGGCTTGGGTTAGGGGAGCGTCCGGGTAGCCTAGCGGTCTATTCCGTTGCCTACCAACACGGGGATCGCCGGTTCGAATCCCCGTGTTACCTCCGGCTTGATCAGGCGTCCCTACAGACACAACTGGTCATGTCTGCGGGTGGGAAGCCAGATGTGGGTATGTGTCCTGGTCGCTGCACTAGCGCCTCCTCTGGTCGGCCGGGGCACCTGTTCAGGTGGGAGGGGGAACTGGGGGGGAATAGCGTGATCCTCCCACGTGCTACATCCCCCTGGTGAAACTCCTCACTGTCAGGTGAAAAGAAGCGGCTGGTGACTCCACATGTATGGGAGGAGGCATGGGGTAGTCTGCAGCCCTCCCGGATCAGCAGAGGAGGTGGAGCAGAGACCGGGACGGCTCGGAAGAGTGGGGTAATTGACCGGGTACAGTTGGTGAGAAAAGGGGGATGGGGGGGGGCAGTACTTCCGTCACAAGTGGGGTCGATGTTGGGGTAAATTTGGCCATTTTAGCTTTGGTAAGGTGGACACGGTGAACAATCTCAAACTGATAAGCCCAAATCTACTGCATGAAGAGGGAGAGTGTAGCTGGTCCAAAACTGCATCCCACAGATCATCCGGGGGAGGACTACCCAGATCCTGCTCCCAGAGGTTTCCAAGGCCAGCCATTGGCTGAGGATTTATAGTGGCTAGTTTATTATAGATCCTTGTGATGGTGCCCTTGAGACTAGCTGGCTTTTGATCTGCCTTCTTTTGTCTTCCCTCCTTTTCCGTCCAGACTCTGTCTAAAGGGGGAGTGACCTACCGGGATGAGCCCTGGCATAAGGAGTGCTTTGTGTGCACCGGCTGTAAGATGCAGCTGGCCGGTCAGCACTTCACCTCCCGGGAGGACAGCCCCTACTGCCTTAAATGCTTCGGAAGTCTGTACGCCAAGAAGTGCGAGGCCTGCAGTAAGCCCATCACAGGTAAGACCGGGTCACTGTGTTGAAATGAAAAGGCCAACCAAAGCCTTTGCGGCTGTTGTGAGTTTGCGACTATCTGCAAATGAAAACCATCTATAACGGGAGGTATTCAGTCTTTAGCCTCCCGATCCCCTCGCAAGCTAACCGGCCCGATTAATATCAGAAGTGTGATATTTATGACTGGATATGCTGTGTCCGAGGAACTACGGTGGAATGTGGTGCAGAAACTCACAACAGCCAATGAGAGCCTGGCTTACTGGGGAGTGGTCAACCTCCTCGTTTGTTTCACGTTGAATCACAAGAGTTTCTAGCAGTGGCTCACCCGGGAGAGGGCATACCACATCAGGCTGAGTCCTTACTGCAGTGGGCTGGGTTTGAATCCTGCCCGGGCCCTTTGCTGCATGTCATCCCCTCTCTCTCGCCCCCTGCCTTTCCTGTCCTTCTCTCGGCTATTGCTATCAAGTGAGGGCAGAAAATGCCGCAAAAAAAAAAAATCTAAAAAAGAAAATCTGTGAAATCTGTCGTTATGTGTGTGGTCTCGTCCATTTTAAGTATTGATTAGAATGTAAAAAGTCCTCTTGCGTGTACCCAGCTTCGATCAGATGAACCCATCGTCCGTGTTATTAGCTGCCGCTGTGTTTGTCCTGCTATGCTTACATCACTTGGCCCCAACCTATGAATCGTTTCTCACCTATAGATGATCGCAAACTCACAGATTTTATTGAAATTGAGGGTTGGGCTTCAAAATTGATGAGGCGTAAAATCGTGATATTAAGGGCATCCGGGTAGCATAGCGATCTATTCCATCGCCTATCAACATGGGGATCGCAAGTTCGGATCCCCGTGTTACCTACAGCTTGGTCGGGCGTCCCTAAAGACACAATTGGCTGTGTCTGCGGGTGGAAAGCCAGATGTGTGTATGTGTCCTGGTCGCTGCACCAGCGCCTCCTTTGGTCGGTCAGGGCGCCTGTTTGGGGGGGGAGGGGGAACTAGGGGAAGAGCGTGATCCTCCCACACGCTACGTCCCCCTGGTGAAACTCCTCACTGCCAGGTGAAAAGAAGCGGCTGGTGACTCCCACATGTATGGGAGGAGGCATGTGGTAGTCTGCAGCCCTCCCCGGGTCGGCAGAGGGGGTGGAGCAGCTCCTGGGATGGCTCAGAAGTACAATTGGGAGAAAAGGGGGGAGGGGGGGGTTGTGATATTAAGCCGTTAGCAGTTTGTAATCAACAGTATTTCCCCTGAATCACAATGTTGAAGCAGAATTGAGCAGATGCTGGGAAGAGGGTTGACGTAATGCTTTCAGCATCTGTAAATCATTGATTTTTAATTGATTGAATGGTAAATCAGGGACGCATAACTCCGTTTTTTTAAGCTTTTGTAACACACGGGGCTTAAAGTAAATGCATTTTGGTGTGCTTTTTCTTTAGATTATTGCAGATTTCACATAGCCTAGACAGGAGGAGACAGAGCCTGGAATCATAACATTGAATTGCAGTGTTTATAATGTTGAGATGTTTAAAAAATCACGATATGTACTGAGTCAGCACTAGGACATCATAATATTGAATTGGGAGGCACCTGCTTATGCCCCACCTCGTGGACCCACCACACGCGGGGATGAGCATTGGGGTAGGGTGCAATGCAGGCCGGGCGGCAGGCGAAGGCGGGGACCGGGGCGTGCCGACTTCCGGCATCCCAGACTGGTCCTTGGGACGTGGAGTGTCACCTGTCTGGCAGGGAAGAAGCCTGAGCTGGTGCGGGAGGTGGAGCGGTACCAATTAGATATAGTTGGGCTCACCTCCACACATAGCATAGGCTCTGGTACCAAACTCCTGGAGAGGGGCTGGACTCATTACTCCCTTGCCCTTGCTCCCTCTGAGTTGGGGATGAGGAGTTCAAGTATCTCGGGGCCTTGTTCACGAGTGAAGGTCGGATGGAGCGGGGGATTGACAGGCGGATTGGTGCAGCATCAGCAGTAATGCGGATGTTGTACCAGACCGTTGTGGTGAAGAGGGAGCTGGGAGTGGAGCCTTTGCATTGAAAGGAGCCAGTTGCGGTGGTTCGGGCATCGGATCAGGATGCCTCCTGGGCACCTTTCTTTAGAGCAGTGTTTCTCAACCCAGTCCTCAAGGACCCCCCATCCTGCAGATGTTCATTGTAACCCTGCATAGGTAGCCCTGCTTGTACTTACTCGACCAATCATCTCGCAGCACTTAATTATGCAAGGTGTGCAACATCTGACAAAATTCATTGCTGATTGGTTGAATAACTACAAACAGGCACCTATTCAGGGTTGCAAAGAAGATATGCAGGATAGGGGGTCCTTGAGGACTGGGTTGAGAAACACTGTTCTAGAGGTTTACCGGGCACGGTCAACTGGGAGGAGACCCCGGGGTAGACCCAGAACTCGCTGGAGGGACTACATGTCCAGTCTGGCCTGGGAACGCCTTGGGATCCCCCAGGAGGAGCTGGAGGGCGTTGCTGGGGAGAGCAGAGGTGGAAAAGCCGGTCCAGAAAGTAGAAACCCTAACCGTGTCTTTACTCCATCCCTGTATTAAACCAGCGGATTTGGGAAACTAGTCAGTGCAGTCTGGCGGTTTAGTGCACGGGTGGAGTAAAGACACGGTTAGGGTTTTTAATTTCTGGACCGGGTTTGTCCACCTCTGGGGGAGGGGGGACGTCTGGAGTGCGCTACTTAGCTTGCTGCCACCGTGACCCGACCCCGGAGACGTGGCTGAAGATGAATGAATGAATGAATGAATGAATGAATGAATGCTTATGCCCCGCCCTCCTGACGTTGTCTTTGCTCCGTTCTCCATCCTCTGTTGATTTGGTTTCGACGCGCTGATATTTTTCTGTTGTTGTTTTTTTTTTTTTTTGTGCTAATATCATCAAACAAACCAAACAAAGCAATTCGGAGGGTTTGCTCATCATCTATGTCCCGTGTAACCCCCCCCCCCCCCCCGTCCCAGGTTTCGGAGGAGGGAAGTACATCTCTTTTGAGGAGCGCCAGTGGCACCAGCCCTGCTTCACCTGCACCCAGTGCTCCGTGTCCCTGGTCGGGGCCGGCTTCTACCCGGATGGAGACAGGATCCTCTGCCGTGACTGCAACAGCAACCTATAGAGCAGCTGTTTACCAACCACCACCCCCACCCACCACCACCCACCACCACACACACACACACACACACACACACACATCCTCGAGGTGGCTGATAATGAAGACCAACACATGTTGCCTCTCTCGCTCTCTCTCTCTCACTGTTTCTCTCTCTATTTCTAACACACAGGAAGCAACATGTACACACTGACCGACACACAACATAAACCTACACACCAGCCACTCACACACACGTGCACATCCACACACACACACACACACACACACACACACACACACACACACACACACACACACACACACACATCCTCGAGGTGGCTGATAATGAAGACCAACACATGTTGCCTCTCTCTCTCTCTCTCTCTCTCACTGTTTCTCTCTCTATTTCTAACACACAGGAAGCAACATGTACACACTGACCGACACACAACATAAACCTACACACCAGCCACTCACACACACGTGCACACCCACACTCACACACGCACACGCACACGCACACATACAAGTAGTCCCTGCAGTGCGTACAAAAACCCCATGTTGATGCTGTGTGGTTTGGATGAATTATCCCGAAACATCGGCGACCATCCGAAACCAAACGCGCGTCTCGATGCAAGTCCACTAACTCTCGTCTAACGGAGTGCCTTGAGAACAATGTCGCCGTTTGTTTTTGTGTTACCCTCGAACCAAAGTGAAGCAAACGGCGGCCGCTCTGCAAACATGTGCTTGATCTAACGCCCTCTGCACGAGCCACCGGCCGCCTCGGGCGGCGGCGGGGCTCTAACAACACTGATATATATATGTGTGTGTGTGTGTACGACGTGGTATAACGCTTCGAGTCCGTTGGGTTTTTTGTTGTTTTTTTGTGTGTGGTTGAGTTACTGTTCTAATACTGTTTTTTTAACCGCCGTTTCACGCGTTATTCCGAATGTCGCCTTTCCCGGAGAGTCGGTTATCCTTCCCACGCCGTTTCCTGTCCTGTCTCACATCTGTCTACATGAGTATCGCTCGTAGACCCCCACCCCCACCCCCACCCCCCACGGTTGTGTACAGCGTGTCAAAATGTGAAGTCAAACGAGAGGCCCGGCTCGACGGGGGGCCGTCGCTCGAGGGGCTACGCCTCAGACGGGCGAGGTAGCCCATCTGAGGTTAGTGAAGCCACTTGCACTATGGTAAAGATGTCCTCTTACTATATAATACTACACGCACATACGAACACGACGCGAAGAGCTTATACCTGACACCAGACCACTTATTATTTGTCCTTCGTAGGCTCTTCTTCTTCTCTTCTTTTTTTTTTGTCCTCCTTCTTCTTGAATTTGACTTCTCACATTTTCCTAGTTTTGCTGTCTGTTGATTTTGCGGTATCCGAGTATTCCTATATTAATGCTCACAGAGCCAGCGGTTTGCAGAATGAGTGGGCTAGCCGGAGGCGAGCGGGGGTGCAGTACCCCCACCCTAACGCCGCAGTACGCATGCCTCCGTCATCCATGACCATTTGCCTGAGTAATAATTATGTTGTCGCTAATAATGCTGTTTCTGTTTGTTATCATCGTTAGTTCGTCAAATATATATGTAAAAAAAAAAAAAAAAAAAGTATGCAAAAAAATGCCTATATTTCCTTATGTGAGCTTTGATGCTGGCTAGTCAGAGTTGGCAAACGCGCATTCTGAGATGGAAATTCAGATGGGATGTAAATCAGACGGTAATTGACGTGACGACGAAATTCTGCAGCGATAGCGATTTATTGTTTGAGAGGCCTTGTCAAATGAAGTCACGGCGACTGAAAAGTTTCATGCTGAGTTCTTTAAATAAATCTCGCATCCAACCATTTCCCTGCCGTGTCCTTGCATCATTGGACGCGGCGCTCGTTCTGGTCTTCGTTCCTTGTCCTGTGGTATTTGTGTTGGCCGGGGGAACATTTCCTCGACTTATTTCTACTGTCAACGCCCGGGCGAGCCCTCTTTCGAGGAAAGTGGTGCGTGTGTGTGTGTGTGTGTGTGTGTGTGTGTGTGTGTGTGTGTGTGTGTGTGTGTGTGTGTGTGTGTGCTCGTGAAAAACGAGTTTTAAGAAGGGAGTGCAAGAGAGAGCTGGCCTGTGTGTGTAACAGAAAAGAGGCATGTGATCTGGTGTGTGTGTGTGTGTGTGTGTGCGTGCATGTGTGTGCGTGTGTGTGTGTGTGAGAGAAAAAGTGCACGTGTGTGTTAATGTGTATATGCACGAGCTGCTGTATATGCTGAGTAGACCGTCTCGAGGCTTTTGATGAAGCACGCCGAGGCCAATAACAAACAGACCGCCAGATATACTCTCCTGTCGGTGTTGGTGAAGCCCCCTCCTCCACCCACCCCCATCACAACCACCACCTCCCGCCTCCTCCATTTCAGATATTTTCACCAAAAAAGGAAATGGAAAACTCAAAGTCACATGGGGTTGGGGGGGTGGGTGGGGGGTGGCTGGTGGTGGAAGTGGGAGAAAAGGAGTGTGGGAGAGAGAGAGAGAGCGAGAGAGAGAGAGGGATGGTGAGAGAGAGACAGAGCAAGAGAGTGAGAGAGAGACAGACACACAGACACAGAGAGAGAGAGAGTGAGAGACAGGAAGAGAGACAGACAGAGACACACTCACAGACAAGAGAGAGACGGGGAGAGAGCAACAGAGACAGAGAGAGAGTAAGAGGGACGGAGAGAGAGAGTAACAGAGACGGGGAGAGGGTAAGAGAGACAGACAGAGAGAGACACAGAAAGACAACGAGAGAGAGACAGTGAGAGAGAGTGAGAGAGATGGAGAGAGAGAGACACAGAGAAAGACAGCGAGAGAGAGACAGTGAGAGAATGAGAGAGAGAGAGAGAGAGACACACAGAGAGACACAGAGAAAGACAGCGAGAGAGAGACAGTGAGAGAGACAGACAGAGAGAGAGTGAGAGAGATGGAGAGAGAGGGAGACAGCGGGAGAGTGAGAGAGATGGAGAGAGAGGGAGACACAGAGAAAGACAGCGGGAGAGAGACAGCGGGAGAGAGACAGTGAGAGAGAGACAGCGGGAGAGAGACAGTGAGAGAGACAGACAGAGAGAGAGTGAGAGAGATGGAGAGAGAGGGAGACACAGAGAAAGACAGCGGGAGAGAGACAGACAGAGAGAGAGTGAGAGATGGAGAGAGAGAGGGAGACACAGAGAGACACAGAGAAAGACAGCGGGAGAGAGACAGTGAGAGAGACAGACAGAGAGAGAGTGAGAGAGATGGAGAGAGAGGGAGACACAGAGAGACACAGAGAAAGACAGCGGGAGAGAGACAGTGAGAGAGACAGACAGAGAGAGAGTGAGAGAGATGGAGAGAGAGGGAGACACAGAGAAAGACAGCGGGAGAGAGACAGTGAGAGAGAGACAGCGGGAGAGAGACAGTGAGAGAGACAGACAGAGAGAGAGTGAGAGATGGAG
>NC_079219.1:5225767-5283267 GCF_029633865.1 Lampris incognitus | reverse complement strand
CCCCCTGAGATGCACAGACGACACACTTTTTTGTGTATCTTACCAACATCCATTCCTCTTCCCTGTGTCCAGTGGCCGCATCAGAAGAAGGCGATAATGTCTGAAGCAGCTGGGCTGAGCGCCGCCAAGCCTCGTCTTGCGCAATAACAACAGGAAGTACTCCAAACAATCAATTCCTCTTAAAACAATGGAGCAACTGATGTGAACAATATGCAAAGATTCCTTTCTTCTTCTGGTTTAGAGAGAGCGGACATGTCCTCTCATCTTCATTAGTCCCAGACAGCATCCGGATGTGGGCCACTTTAGCCAGCGATGCAGCACTGGTGGCCTTCTTCTGGCCCTGACAAAACGGATGTGAGCCTGAAGTGGCCCACATGTATAACAGCAAATATGGCCCAAATATGCCAAACCAAATGTGGGCCTTTTCTGGCAAAGATGCGGTGCTCTGGGCAACATGTGATCTGGATGTGACCCTGAAGTGGCCCGTGTGGTAAATGGTGGATATGGCCCAAATATCACAAAACAAATATGGCCACCTTTGGCAAATATGTGGCACATGCGGCATTGCTATGGCTTGGTTCTGGCCCAGATCTGGCACACGGGAGCGGACCGCCCAAGTGGCATCATTCCACGCGGTATGTGGGCCGGGTGAAGTGTCGGGGTGTTGCCCGGACCCGTCCCACAGCAGTTTTGCTATCTGAGGTTTTATTTGTCCATTCCTTTTCGAGTTCCCTTTATGTGGAAAGCGAGTAGACACATAAAACAGAGAAAGCTCTGGCACGTGGATTTAGTCCTTCCCTATCTGTGGGCACAGACACGACATAAAATTCTGATGTAGAATTTGGTATGATGGCCATGACGCCATCTGGTGTGACGCAGTTGTGCGAAGGGCAGGTGGATGGTCTGCCCTGCAGGAGCCTGGCGGGACAACTGGCATTGCTCTTGCATGACGCAGTGTGTTGCTCAGCTGCCTGGCTCCCAGATATAACTATCACCCACCGGGGCAAGTAAGAGACGCAACTATAGACATCAGTTGACCCTGTAAAGCAACAAAAATGTAAAATCATCAGGGGGCGTCCGGGTAACGTAGCGGTCTATTCCATTGCTTACCAACACGGGGATCGCCGGTTCGAATCCCCGCGTTACCTCCGGCTTGGTGGGGCGTCCCTACAGACACAATTAGCCGTGTCTACGGGTGGGAAGCCGGATGTGGGTATGTGTCATGGTCGCTGCTCTAGCGCCCCCTCTGGTCGTTCAGGGAGTCTGTTCGGGGGGGGGTAGCGTGATCCTCCCACGCGCTACGTCCCCCTGGTGAAACTCCTCACTGTCAGGTGAGAAGAAGCGGCTGGCGACTCCACATGTATGGGAGGAGGCATGTGGTAGTCTGCAGCCCTCCGCGGATCAGGAGAGGGGGTGAGGAGAAAAGGGGGTGGGGGACATCATAATTCTACAGATTATTTCCTGACAAAACTGTTACGGAATAACGTGTGTGTGTGTAACTGCCTCGCATTGTCATTTGGGTTTCCAGTGTGGCACCTTTTGGTTCCTACCTATTATATCGTAGTGAATTCGGGGGACAACCTAACCTCGGGAACTGCTGCGGCCGGGACGCGAACCCGTGTCGCCCGCACCGCAGGAGGCATCGCTACCCGCTCGACTAAAGCTTCGGACCCGCCGGCCGCCGGCCGCCGGCCAGCGTGTCCACTTATCCATGCGCGTTACAATATAGCGGTCCTAGAGGCGGAACTGTTTTCTGCCGCGCCAGTGTTCCGCACGTAACTAATAAAACGAAACACCTTTCCAGCGAAACGCAAGAGGCGCCAAAGTAGCGCGAGCAAGACCTTCGACCGGAACAAGGACGAAGCAGGCAAGAGTTCGCTAGTGAGCCCCTCTCGGACCGTAAGCGGCCTGTACAGGTCTGACTTCAACTTCATTCCCTTGTGTTTTTCCATGACATATTTAATGCGTGGTTTACATATACCGTGAATGCGCCAGCTCTTGTATTGCTGTAGGGGGAATTAAGAATTGTGAATACAAGTAATACATACATACTTTCAGTGGCGGCTGGTGCTAAAACAAATTTTGGGTGGGTGGGGGGGGGGCAGCACACCTGACAGCTGCTTTAATGGCCACACAGTCAAAGAGTTATTAAGAAGGACAATGTAGCCTATAGATTTGACCAGGGTTCGTAGACGGTGGATGATTGACAGGTGAGACGAGGCGTGGTGGTGGGTGTGAACGTGATTGACAGCCACGAGAATTGTCCCATCACATTAGATTAAAAAAAAACATTAAAACAACACCAATTCGCTGCCATTGAAAGCGGGAGTGTCTGGGGCAGCACAGAACTGCGCCCCCTGGAAAATCTGAAGAAGCCAATCAGACAGCAGCCTCAGGTCACCTGCTCGCCACAAGTCTGAGGGCTTTGGCCGGCGCCCCTCACCCAGGAAGTATATGTATTCAGACAGGAAGTATATGTATTCAGACAGGAAGTATATGTATTCAGACAGAAATCAACCAAACACCATTTGGAACCAATATTTAATGCTGCTGACAGGCGCTCACAGACTGAAAATCACTTTTATTTCATAATTATTTGCATCATACAACTACATTATATTTAACATGTTTAAGTAGATTTTCAACTCTTGATATTTGAAGGGGGCGGTGCCCCAGCGCCCTGTGCTGGGGCACCGCCCCCTTCAAATATCCCAGTTCTTATGGGTTGACCCAGTTCTTATGGGTTGGTCCGATAGAGGAATAAAAACCCATTTGTTTTTAACCATGCTCTCGTGCCTCATGCCTGTTACTGGAGGGAGCTGTAGGGTGTTCCTGTAATACAAAAACACAAAAGTCAAAAGCATATTTTCCTGTTATTGGGAATCAAAAGATTATTCCATGGCATTGTCTTGTGTCAAGTCAGTTATTCGGGAATACGCGATGACAGCGTGAAGTAAGACCATGTGTCAGAAAGAGCACACATAAAGCAAGGCGCCTTTTGAGCAGATGTCCTCACCTACGACATCACTCACCAAGGGGAGCGGCGTCTCCACGAAGCGAAAAAGCCAAACGTCCCCGCATGACATCAGAACTGAAGAGGCCAGTTTGGATGTGGCAAAACATTATCAAATCTACAGTAACGGTCCGTTTCCAGTAAGATGCTCTTGCTTCATTTTGACATCCCATTACATTATTAAATCAAAAACATATCTTTTTGAGGCTCCAGCAAGAAATGACTCACGAGGAAGACAAAGCTGAATATGGTGTGTAAAATCAATTATTTCTGCAAGCGAGGGGGGGGGGCAGCTTTGTGAAAGGCTGAGTAAGCATTCGTGTTAACTCTGTTGATTCAGGGAGGATAACTCCAAGAACCTCAGAACTGTCTCCTAGAA
The DNA here is from genome assembly GCF_029633865.1 of Lampris incognitus. Classification (NCBI taxonomy): domain Eukaryota; kingdom Metazoa; phylum Chordata; class Actinopteri; order Lampriformes; family Lampridae; genus Lampris; species Lampris incognitus. The sequence goes on along the minus strand of NC_079219.1, from coordinate 5,279,875 downwards.
CAATAAATCAACAGCTCGCTGGTCATTCTAACTCTCTGAAAAGTCCATTCTGCCACAGTCTCTTCTGTGATACTCCATCTTGTCTCCCTAGGAGCCCAAGTCAGACCACAATGACTGTTAACTGTGTGTAACTGGAAATGCATGAGTGTGCAGCCTGAGCCTACTTATCAGAAGTGACGGGGAGCCAGCAGAAGTTAGAAGACAGCAGGCTAGGAGGCAAGTCCTTTCCTTTTACACTGAGCACAATAAACAGAAGTTCATATAACACAGTGGGTAATGGCATAGACATTGCCAGTCGATGTATTGTGTGTGTGCACAGCAGCGTCGTAGAGGGCGGGGGGAACCTACCAGGACCCAGAAGGGAGGGGGGCCATTGGGAAGCCTGGAATTAAAAGTTTGCTTTGGTTTGCTAATTTTTATTTCTAACCAATTAGTGTCATAACTTCAGTTAAAATTGGCATAATACATCGGTTGAGGGACTTAAAGAAAATAGTGGAGGCTCTCTGAGGCCCCTCTCACCCCTTTCAAAAGGTGCAAAATGGTTTAGTCCGCCCCTCATAAATAGTTAGGTTAGGTTAAATTGGGTTAAAATAGATTAATGTACTGTGATTATAAATAATATACAGTATGCTAGAACTCAAAAAGTGATGCATGAGAGACAAAAGAGGAAAGGGGCCCACAGAGACTGCTTATATATGGGGCCCAGAATTTTGTGCTACACCCCTGTGTGTACAAATCTGCATTATGTTACTGTGAGTAGACAAGAAAAGGCTATGAAGTAATCGAGTTTCACAGAGGTTTTCTTGTGGAAATATTTGGGATCGCTTTTCCCCCAGTCTACCGTCTATCCCCATGTTGTCTACATTTTGTCTCGGGGATGTGATGAAGAGGATAAGTGATGGCGCAGAGCATGTCATTGTACAATCACCATTAGGCTTTTTATGACCAAGCCATTTGCCTTCTATGGCAAAATCCAAGAGAGAAGACATTTACATCCATTTGCAAGAAAGAGTAATGTTGAGCTGTAGTGATTAATGCTGCATTCACATGGAATCCGGGAGACAGTAAACAGCAGTTGCCAAAACCGCAAACTTTGCAATGGAACAGCAGGACGGTGTAAAAAGAAAAACCAAGTTGCTATGGTGATGTATTGTTTGCATAATAAATTGTGCAAACGTGTTTTGTGTTTGTTTTATTTAATTATATACAGGAATTATGTCAATTCATGCATCTATTAAACTAATCTTCCATCTTTTCTTTTTTTAATGATGGGCTACGTAACATCCAGTTGTAAATTCTGTCGAGAAAGACGGCAAAATTTATTCAACTTTTGACAGCAGTGCCGTAATCTGATTTTACCATCCTGCTCTCTTCCACAGTAATGATTTCCGGTTTGCCTTTTACCGGATTCCATGCGAATGCTGCATAATAATGATTAAGTACTAGCAAAAAACAAAAACAAAACAAAAAAAGTAATAAAACTTAAACTTCATTTTCACAACTGCTCTTGCTGTAGCTGTTGTGAGGTTTAACTGATTTTTGGACCAAAAAAGCAGAATTTAGATATATGAGCTTGCAATAGTTCAAATACAGTTTTATTGTAAGGTAGTGGAGATGACAGCAAACTTAATTTGGCCATAACATCAGAATCAGGTTCATCAGAGTTAAGTACCACATTGGCAAACTGACTGATCTGGCAAAGACTCGGGTGTAGAAGTGGGGTTTAAATACACTGCAGGAGCTTGATGAGTGGATGGGTTCCAGATTGATTGGAAACTGAGCGCCACACCCAGACAGGCAAACAGGGACCAACAAGAAACAGGAATGAGGGAGAGGCACAGCTGGACCATGACCAACCCACCAGGCTTATCCGGATGAGTCTTGTGTGAAACTCCCTGATGAGCTGGAGATCCAAGATTTAGGACCAAGGAACACAGGACCTCTCTGGGCTGTAACCCTCCCAATCCACCAGGTATTGGTGACCCCAGCCACGACGGCAGACATCCAGGAGCTGTTGAATTAAGTAAGCGGGATTGTCAGACCATCCGGGTGGGTGGAAGGGGAGGGGGTGGGGCTGGAAGACACTGGTTTCAACTGCATGTAATGGAATATAGGATGGATTCTCATGGTGCTGGGCAACTTTAATCTGACAGCAGATTAATTGATTATATGTTCCACAACAAACGGTCCGATGCAACAAGGTGACAGTTTGATTCAGATTTAAGTGGAATGATTTTGGAAGAAAGCCAAACTCTGACCTGGTTTGTAATCTGAAGCCAAGGTCTGGTGGCAGCCAGCGATGCGCTGGTTGTTGTCAGCAGAGTGAGTGTCTTTCCAAACCTTGTGGCATCAGCAGAGGTGCTGTTGGACCAAGGGAACTGCTAGTTCACTCTCCTGGGAGGGAAGCAGGGGTGGCTGATAACCCAAAGAGGACAAACCTTTAGCAGCACTAGTCAGGAAGTTATGGGTATATTCAATCCAGGTGAGCTGGGAGCTCCAAGATGAGGGGTTAGTGACAGTTACACAATGCAGAGCAGCCTCAAGGTCCTGGTTAGCCCTCTCCGCCCAGCCCAGTATCACACCAAAGCGTGTACTACACCCGCCGGTCCAACGTGTCAGTGTCATGGTTTGCCTTGCTCAGGCATGAAAAGTACACCCGTGTATGACATTGCAGTGCCAGCAGGGGGCGATGATGAGCTCAATGCCAGCAACTCCCCACAGAGGAAAAGAAGCATACAGCATTTTCCAAAATCCCTCCCCTAACCCTAACCCTAGCCTGCCTTCACCTCTTAATCATCGCCCCCTGCTGGCACTGCACCTTCATACACGCGTGTACTTTTCCCACCTGAGCGAGGCAAACCGTGACACTGATGCGTTGGACTGGTGGGTGTATTGCACGCTTTGGCGTGATACCGGGTTACTCTATCAGACAATGGAAACCAGAGGAAAGATTAACAGTTGCACCAAGCCCCTGACAGAACAACCTCCAAACCTGGGAGAACACCCTGGGATATGAACAGAGGACCCTGATCAGAAACAGTGTCCAGCGGAATGCTATGAAAATAGAAGACATGCTGTACCAAGTGATCAGCTGTTTGACTGGCTGTGGGAAGAGTCACCAAGTGTATTGCCTTAGAATTGATCAAACATGGTGAGTATGACTACTACCTTGCGAAGGAGGTAGACCATGACAAAGTCGAGGACGATGTGTGACCAGGGGCGACTTGGAACAGGGAGAGGGCATAACAGGCCAGTAGGTGGACAATGAGGACTTCCCTTCGGCACAAACAGTGCAACCCGAGACAAGGCGCGAGCATCTGTCTCCATGGTGGGCCAACAGAAGTGTCTGAGGAGGGACAGGGTGCAGTTCATCCACGAATGGCAGGCAAAATGGGAACTGTGCACCCACTGGAGATCTGGAAAAGAGCCGAGTAAGGAACAAAAAGACAGTTGGGTGGACAGTTTCCTGGGCCAGGTTGTGTCCGCTGAGCTTTGTATGACTGATTCAATGTCCCAGGAAACTGCTACCACACATAGAAGGGAGGATGGTGTCCGGGCTGGAGGGACACTTCTTGGAGACACTGATGGGAGAGCATCAGGTTTAATATTTCTGGAACTGGGTCAGCAGGTGAGAGTGAAATTAAATCAAAAAATTTCCAGTGAGCCTGACGACAGTTTAAACATTTGGCTATTTGAATGTAAGCCAGGTTTTTATGAACAGCCCACACCACAAATGGCCGTTCAGCTCCCTCCAGACAGTGTCTCCATTCCTCCAATGTCAATAGGGGGCAAGCAGCTCCCTATTACCCACATCATAGTTTCATTCAGCTGGGAAGAGGCGACGGGAGAAAGGCACAGGGATGGAGCTTTTGGTCTGGATCAGGGTGCTGGGAGAGAACCGCCCAAATGCCTGTGTCAGAAGGGTCAACCTCAAACTAGAGAGGGATCATGGAGCAGGGGAAGAGACTATCTCAGAAAAAGCTTTTTCAGCCTCTGGGGTCCAGGAAAACGGAATGGAGTAGTACACGAGCCCAGTGAGAGGCGCTCCAACTCCACTGAAGTTCCTAACCCACCACTCTTCTGTGCATCAATCTTCACATGCCTGCTTTCAATGATGTAACCCAGGAAATTGACTGTACTGGCGTGAAATTCACACTCTGCCTTCATGAAGAGGTTATTTTCCAAAAGCGTTTGGAAGGTCTGAGAGATGTGGTCGGGCAGGTTCCAAGAGCAGATAAATGTTTTCAAGGTACACAAAGCGGTTGAGGAAATCTCTTACAGCGGGAGCGCAAAAGGCATTTCCACATATTTGCCAGTGCTGATTGTGATTTTCCCCAGCCTCACCCGCTGCCTCCTGTCTGTCAGGAAGTTTTTAATCAACTGGCAAATGGGGGCTGGTACAGTGAGCTGGGTGAGTTTGGAGTGGAGGATATCTGGGATTATGGTGTTGAACGCTGAGCTGAAGTCCACAAACAGGACCCTTGCTAATGTATGTCCCTGGGGAGTCGAGGTGTTGGAAGATGGAGTGCAATCCCATGTTGACTGCATCATCCACTGACCTGTTTACTCAGTAGGCAAGCTACAAGGAGTTGAGCAGGGGGCCTGTGATTTCCTCCAGGTGGGCCAACACCAGTCTCTCGAAGGATTTCATGACCACAGACGTTACGGCAAAATCCTGTGATACGGGTTTCTTGGGGACCGGGATGATAGTGGAGCTCTTGAAGTGGGAGGGGACTTCACATAGCTCCAGTAATCTGTTCCACAGGTGTGATGATCTCTCCTTTGAAGATCCTTTTGTTCTTCCTTCAGCGGAGTCATCATGGCAACCGGGACTCGTCGTTTGGGAAGTTTCACTGGCTACACCCTCTCATCGATCTCGATCCTGTACTCTCCTTCCAGGCAGCCATCACCTGTGAACACATCTCCAAACTCCTTCTTTATTTATTACATGGTCAATTCACACTGAGATGGTTCCTCTTCAGTTACGATGCTGTTGATAGCTAGTATGTTCTCGTACTGTACTTTTATTAGTTGCATAGCTTCACTTAACCTCCTGCCAAGCAGTGGCAGTCTACAGTCCTTATTCACCACCACAAACTCCAGCCGGTATTGTTTCTGGTTTGTCGGATTTCTCACCTTCATCTTGCATTTGCCAAGTGGATGAAGCACCACACCCACCCCCAGTTGTACATTATCAGCACTTTCTTTGTGTGTTCATCTGAGTGTTTGGATTCAAGAGCTTTATGGGGATGATATTACAGGTAGCTCCACAATCTATTTGAAACTTCACAAGTTCTTTGCCTTCTTACATCCCTGCAGAAAGCTGGCTGTTCTTAGCTTTGTCATCTCTGGCCTCGTTACCAGTCTTTGTCAGTATCTCTGTAGTAGTGACATTCATGTCATGATGTCCTCATAATCATCACTGTCCTGTTCGGTCACATGGTGCACCTGTTTTCCTCTTTTCCATTTATCTGGTTTGGATTTCTGATTGCAAAGTGATTTTCTTCACATTTTGTGCAGCGCTTTCCAAAGGCTTGACATTTGGTCTTGTTCCTTTCCTGTGTCTTCCCTCAGAATACGCATGACACCGTGTCCGTGTTTTTATCCTGCCCAGCTGTTTGTTTAACCAAGTGCACTTTTTCCACTGTATTTCCTTCAATAGTTTTGTTGTTTTCACGTGACAACTCTGTAGTTCTGCACAACTGTAGACACTTGTCCAGTGTCAGCTTTTCCTCTCTAAGTAATCATTCTTTCAGTCCCCCCTAGTTGTTATTGCCACATACTATTCTATCACGTATAAGTGGGTTCTTTATTCTCCACGGTTGCATGTGCTGGCTAACACCCTGCGATCAGCTACATATGTATCTACGTTTTCATCCGTTCCTTGATTTCTCATGAAGAAGCAATACCTTTCTACTGTCTCATTTACCTTAGGGTTGCAATGTTCATCAAATTTTGCAATCATGTCACTGAGTTTCCTCCTGGCCAAAGTCAGATCGCTCAAAGTTTCACAAAGTTCCCTACCGGTCTCTCCAAATAAGGTAGTGGAAGTTCCAGTTTCACTTTTGCCTTTTCCGCTGCACCATACAAATAAAGATCCATGTAGAGGGTAAACTCCTCCCTCCACGATTTCCACGATTTCGCTAAGTTGCCAAAGTCCAAAAACAATGTCGGCGGAGGTTTCAAACCATCCATCCATCCATCCATTATCCAAGCTGCTTAGCCTGCTCATGGTCGAGGGGATGCTGGGGCCTATCCCAGCAGTTTTCGGGCGGCAGGCGGGGAAACATTCTGGACAGGCCGCCAGGTCATCAGCGTCCTCTTCAGCTCCCTAGATTTTCCTGTTAGCCGGTTTGCTAGCTAGTTAGCTGCAAAGTAAAAGTCAGTTTTTCTGCTCTGTCCTCCCACAGTTGTTTCCGCTGCCACCATGGTCAGTCTGTCCTGTCTCCACACGATACAGAATAGACGATTAAAGCATTTTAGCTGCTTACACTATTTAATTCTGTAACCGCTTCACATTCATGGCGTAACACTCTAGCTAGCTACTCTTCACAAGTGTCCCACTCTAAAACATCCATCCATCCATTATCTTAACTGCTTATCCTGCTGTCAGGGTCGCAGGGATGCAGTCCGTGTGGAAACAAGCACCACAATTTTAATGTAGTGGAGATGGAGGTTTAAAGAGCTGAGCCAGAGTACGGTGGAGCTGAGCTGTTGGGTGAAAAGCAAGCTGGCAAGACAGCGGATGGATATGACCCTCGGGCACAGGAAAACAGAGTACTGGCAACACAAGAGCATTAACTGACAGAAAACGTAAGCTTGGCCGTAACATAAGTACCACACTGGCAAACTGAACACTTGAGTGTAGTGCCGGGGTATATATACTGCGGGAGCTTGATTGGATGGGTTGCAGATGTGTAGGTTGATTGGCAGCAGGAGGGAAAACGGAGCACCACGCCGAGAGAGAGAGAGAGAGAGAGAGAGAGAGAGAGAGAGAGAGAGAGAGAGAGAGAGAGAGAGAGAGAGAAAACCAACAAGAAACTGGCATACCTCAGTGCGATACTTGTAGTAACCAAAATGTTTGAACTGAATTAGAATTTTCTTTTGCAATTACTTAAAGATGTGATTGGTTGAAATTGATTGAATATATTGATTGTATTTTATTGTATGCTGTATGTGCTGAGACCAGGGACCAAAATGGAAATAAGTCTGGGACTTTTTGTGCTATCCTTGTTGTTTTTAAGATGCATGTATTCAGCAAGATGCATTTTATTCATTGTCAAATAATAATAGTGAAATAACAATAATTCCAGAGTAGAATCAAAATCACGTCTAGAAACAGGATCTTAAGGGTATTTCAAATTTACTTGTTATTAAAACACAATCTGGGCGTCCAGGTGGCGTGGTGGTCTATTCCATTGCCTATCAACGCGGGGATCGCCAGTTCGAATCCCCGTGTTTACCTCCGGCTTGTCGGGCGTCCTCTACAGACACAATTGGCCGTGTCTGCAGGTGGGAAGCAGATGCGGGTATGTGTCCTGGTCGCTGCACTAGCGCCTCCTCTGGTCAGTCGGTGCGCCTGTTCGGGGCTGGGGGGAATTGCGTGATCCTCCCGTGCGCTACGTCCCCCTGGCGAAATCGGCAGAGGGGGTGGAGCAGCGACCGGGAAGGCTTAGATGAGTGGGGTAATTGGCCAAGTACAATTAGGGGAGAGGGAGAGGAGGGGAAAAAAAAAAAGATCTCGACTGTGATCCTGCAATTGTGATTTTTTCTCCCTTCAAAAGAACATGAAGAACTCATGTCTTTATAACTTTTTGTCATGTTTGATTGTTACTTCTCATTATGCTGGTACTCTTAAAACGACCTTGAGCTTTAGATAGTTGCTATATAGATAAAACCGTTATTATTATTTATTCTTTAGGATTTCAACTTCATCAGCACATATTCTCAGTGAAACGTGACTTCTGTCAGATTTGGGGGAATGTAAAACCAGGCCAGCCATCCTGATGGTCTCCTCATAATCCCAGAGTCTCTCATCCCTGGCTGGTATCTTTGCTCAGTTTAGTGTCCAGCACGTGTCCGCTTGACATGGTGGAGTGGTTCGCCGCAGTCATGTCAGTCGTATGTAACCTCGGCAGACACCGGTTAACCCCAAGCCAAAATTGGAAGCGGTTTTGCTACTGGGGAGATGGATAGAGTGGTTAACAATACAAATTAAACACATTTACCCAATGAGTTGACATCATGTATAAGGAATGCTGCTTCATTACACAGTTACCATTTTGTGCAGCATTTGGGTACAGCAGAGTTTGTGCTGGATCTGGATGCTTGAAACCAACAGTAAGTTTGAATACTAATGTAGAGTTGGGATATGGCTGAAACAAACAACAAACATGTACATTTCCTCATTTGGCAGACGCTTTTATCCGAAACGATTTACAAGAGAGGTTTACGTAACTTGCAGGACTTATAAACGATGGTAGAAATGAATGGATAAATTTTGATACACATTGTACCAGGCCTCACTGTCGGCTCATCAACGTTTTTCCTGAATATTTCGGTGTCCACCTGGGCAAAAAAAATCTTCTATTTATTGGCAAAGGCCAACCATCACTCAGTTTGAAAGCATAGCATCATTAAATTATGTTCTGGTTTTGTCCAGTAGTTAAATTCAAGATTTCAAGAGATTCAAGATTGTTTATTGTCATTTTCATGATGTACCTGAGCACATAAATAAAAAAAAAATGCCATTTCTCCCAGCCCACAGCAGTGCAACAGAAAAGATAAAAATACACATCCAAAAATTCCCTAAAAACAATACCACTAAAAACATAAAAATAGAGAGAAAACAAAAAAGCACAAAAATTAATAACACAGTCCATTCAAGTGCCATTTCAGTTTAAAAAGTGACCAGCACTGATGGGGGAGGGGGGGGGTTAGAAGGTAGGTGGATGGGCATGACTGTGGGGGGCGGGGGGAGACACAGTTTGTTAATAGTCCTGACTATTTTGGGTAGAAGCTATTTAGCATTCTGCTGGATTTAGTACAGAGGCTCCTGAACCTCTTCCCAGACGGGTTATTAGAAGGGTGGTTGGGGTCCTTAATGATGCTGGAGGCTCTGCGAACACAGCGATGATGGTAAATCTCCAACAGGAAGGGGAGAGGGGCACAAATGATCTTGCCAGCTGTCTTCACTATCCTATTCAGCTGGTGTTGTTCAGTCGCTTTGCAGTTACCGAACCAGGAAGTGAGACTGTAGGTTAGAATGCTTTCGAATGCTAAAGCTGAAATCCGGGATTTTTCTCCCATTGCTAATGGAGCGTGGAGTCACGTTACATAATACTAAATGGTCACAACCTGAGTCACAAGTAAGTCTCAAGTCTTGGCACTCAAGCCTCAAGTTATATCCCAAGTCAAGACTAACAACTCCCAAATCAAGTCCCAAGTCCAAACTTTGAAGGACTTTCAAGTCCAGAAACGAGTCACTATGCACTCTTCATTAAATTCAATGCCATTTCAAATTTTTAACAACCCGCATATCACCGGTGTTGTTTAATTTCTTACGGAATTTAAAGAAATGACGAGTTCACTGGCTGCACACTTTTTAAAAAGCATTTTATCTATGGGCTTGGAGAAGGTATCAAGTCTGTCAAGACAAAAGGCCTCAAGTCCAAGTGAAGTCATGAGTCACTGGTGTTAAAGTCAAAATCAAGTTGCAAGTCTTTTTCAATTTTGTCAAGTCCGAAGACATCAAATTTGTAATTTGAGTCTGACTCGAGTCGACATGGCTCGAGTCCGCACTTCTTTTGCAGACAGTACTCAGTACATTTATATGATGTTAGAAAAAGTCAATTTATTGTGTTAGTCCGACTCAAACTAGACTTTTAAAATACATGTAAACGTGTTAATCCGACTGGAATCCTACTAAATAGAATTTCTCGAAGTCGGACTAACACACCTAGATAATGCAGTTGGGGATCGATTTACTCTGGCATGTATACGCTTCAATACGGCCCCGAATTGGCCTAGGTGCGCTGCACATGAGCCATAATTCCCGCGGTGGTCTTTCATCCGGAAGTCGAACAGCGTAGTATCAACAGTATCAAAAGTAAAGCGTAGAGTACGTATGAACTGTACAGCGCTTTCAAGTCGTCCATGTTTTCACCGCTCCACATGGAACTCGCTTGCAGCTTACTAACTTGTTTGCTGTTTGTTTGGTATGTGACGCAATAGGTCAACCGGAAGAAGGTCCAATAGCAACCATCTGAAAGGGGGCATATCGCCACCTACTGTACCGGGGTTGGACATACTTCCGTCGATAAATCGATTCTCCCCCGGTTCTTGTATACTGGGACAATGACAGTAGTCCAGTTGCATGGCCTAATTGAGCTGTAACCGTAGCTCGACTCAACTGTGCATGTAAACGCAGTGACTCTCCATGTACAAATGTTTGACTTGACCAGGTAGGACGAACACTGGTGTAATAGCGAACGTGTTCCTAATCAAACAGCAAAAGGGATTGAAACACGCTTAATATGTGGGATTGCTTCAGCTGGACAGGTAATCTACCAATTGTACAATCTATTACAGTACAACAGTTTTCCCCCACATTTTAACGTGGGTTGTAATACATTAGATTGCCTGTGTTAGCTTTGGTCTGAGGAGGCCATTTTTACAAGGACGGGAACTGTTTACTGCGGAGCTGACGGCACACGAGCGACAATCGCTGCTACACACTATTTGTAGTTTTCACTGGCAGGGGGAGGACAGATCAGGGAAATCGCTGATTTCAGCTTTAAATTGTTTGGTTAAGTGTGTGCAGTGGTGTGTTAAGTCAGTGTTGAAGTGAGTGGAGTTACTTTTGAAGATATCGCTGGTGTCATTTAGTTCTCACTGTCCACAAGCAGTTTGAACTTTAGAGCAGTGACAGGAAGTGGAGTTGAGTCTCATCCCTAAACTGGTAATTCCCAGAGCTGTGATGAGTCAAAAGAGATGCTTATTCATCTATATAAACAAAGACTTGCTGCTGAAGCAAATGTCCCCAAGCGCCTTTTTACAATTTCATTTAAACCTGATATGAGGCGTTCTTGATTTTTATTTTATTTTACGCATCCCTGTGGACAAAAGCGGTAGTGTTTCATGGAAGAACGACTTTGTTGTCACTAATATCTCCAGTCATCCCATCCCAGATAGCAAAATTGCTGTGGCCCGGACCCATCCCACACCCGACACTTCATCCGGCCCACATACCGTATGGAATGGCACTTGGGCGGTCCGCTCCTGTTTGCCAGATCTGGGCAAGAACCAAGCCATAGCAATGCCGCATGTGCCACATATTTGCCAAAGGTGGCCCATATTTGTTTCGTGATATTTGGGCCATATTCACCATTTACCACACGGGCCACTTCAGGGTCACATCCAGATCACATGTTGCCCAGAGCACCGCATCTTTGCCAAAAAAGGCCCACATTTGATTTGGCATATTTGGGCCATATTTGCTATTATACATGTGGGCCACTTCAGGCTCACATCCATTTTGTCAGGGCCAGAAGAAGACCATCAGTGCTGCATCACTGCCTGAAGTGGCCCACATCCGGATGCTGTCTGGGAAGGTAGCTGATGCATTTATTTTGAAGATAACAGTGAGGGATATAGTGGTGTTTTGGAAAAACAGCTGTTTGCTAGATATACAGTGATGAGGTACTGTATTTCTGATTGTGGCTATGTATCGGCTGGATCACATAGCAATAAGTAATCTTCTCGCTGATAATCTCATTTGATTGTCGGTCGTATAGAGGCATCAGAATTAAACTGAGAATGATAATTCATCAGTGAACAACTTGTGCAGCAGCAAATACTGCAGTGTAGTGTTGCATTCACACGAAGCTATATACTATATAATGTCATATAATTGTATTGTTGACCTAAAGAAACTATGGCGATACAAAGTGAAGGGGGGGCCTCTGCTGAGTATAGAGGTACCAAAAAAAAAAAGCAATGCAGAATGAAAAAAAACAAAAAACATCCATCCGTGTCCCAAGCTGACACTCTCAGGGCCGGGCCCGGGCTTGTCGGCGAGGTTTGGAGCCTGTCTCTGCGGCTTGGCCTGAACTCACATCCTCTCCTTTCACTCCGTCTGAGGTCAAAGAGTTGTGCTTCCTTGTGGGATCTTGTTGAAAGAGTGGGAAGCTTCCAGACTGTCCACCAGTGAGTCCTCTCAGAAGAAGAAGAAGAAGAAAAAAAAAAGGCTTTGTTTTTCCCAACTATAGGATTGGATGCATCCTCTGTGCTGATCAAACCTTTGCTTAAATCCACCCAAGTCTGAGAGTGATTGATGACAACTGCAACTACTGCAACTACCGAGTCACTCGCCACAGTTCAGGCAGCACTTCATTTGGTTTAGTATTGAAAAATGGATGATGAGGTGTTCCTGATACCTCAGTTATGACATTACACGTTCACCACATCCGATCTCGTCAGTCTTCTCGAAAGAAAATAAAATAACAAATAAAACTTTAGTATATTACATGCAAATAAAAGCTCTTGCAGTTACATTTGAAAAAATAAATATAAGGACCTGGATTGCAGGGGCACATTGTAATTGTGCACATATGTACAGCATAATATATTGTGCTGTGTTTGAACTTTACTGTAGGTTCTGTTGCCATTCTCTCTTTCCCCGGACATACCTTATGGATTCAGTGTTGGTTTAAAATGAAGTGGCTGATTAATGTGGGACCTTTGAGAGTGCTGTATATGTTTCAATCAAGCTGATCATAAATAAATGTTCCAGGGATACAAGAGCATTTTGCCTGTTTGTTGTGTCAGCATTGTTTTTGAGCTGTGTTATTTGCTCTGGATGAGAGTATTTGCAAATGCCTGGAAAGTATGTGTTAGCGCTTCTTCTCTTCTTCGGGGCATGTAGAGGACACCACATCAGTTCATCATGATGGCGAGACAGTAGACATGTTTGTTTACTTGCATTTAAAACACACATACGACCACATAGGTCGTTTCTCCTCTCATACGACCCACAGGAGCGTTTCCTAAATTAGCGCCCCTACCGGTGGCAGGAGATATGCCGCAGATACTTTTCGCCCCTGTGCATTGTCCCGATCACTGCCCCACCCCCTCTGTCGATCCGGGCAGGGCCGCAGACTACCACGTACCCGGCTGGAGTCACCAGCCGCTTCTTTTCACCTGACAGTGAGGAGTTTCACCAGGGGGGGGACGTAGCGCGTGGCGCTATTTCCTCCAGTTCCCCCTCCCCCCTGAACGGGCACCCTGGTCGACCAGAGGAGGCGCTAGTGCAGCGACCAGGACACATACCCACATCCGGCTTCCCACCCGCAGACACGGCTAATTGCGTACGGAGGGACGCCCCACCAAGCCGGAGGTAACACGGGGGATTCGAACCGGCGATCCCCGTGTTGGTAGGCAACGGATGACTAACTTAACGTTAGCCAAAAGTTAGCAAGTCAGCTAGCGTGGACATTATAACCGCTATGTGACGTTACACTTTTCTTTTAGTATTAATATCCCTTCTCACCACAGCTTATGGAAGGAGATGCTTATTGTTACAGGGGAAGTGACGTATTATAATGACGGAGGACCGCGAGGGAAGTAGCTTAAGACGTCACTATAGGTCGTAATAAGCTGCTTGTACAAACCACCTATGGGGTCGGTTTTTGGTGGAGGACGGTCTCTTTTAAAACTAATGTAGAGAAATGTATTCTGACTTGAGACAAGGTCGGATTTATGACAGTGTAACCGGTTACTTTCTTGCCCGGTGCGGGATTCGATACGGAGTGTACTGCGTCACAAGGCGACATCACTAACCGCTCGGCTAAAGGGTCAGACCCATTAGCTTGGGGCTAACGTGTCTTATTAGTAGTTTACAGTCGTCACCCTCTCCCGGAAGCGCGCCCTCGCACTTTGTTATTCCCGCGCTCCGAGGAGACTTCTGAGGATCTGCACACTTCCAGATCCCGCCGCTGCCACCAATGTAACCGGTTATTTTGTTGCCCGGTGCGGGATTCGATACGGTGTGTACTGCACCACAAGGCGACGTCACTAACCGCTCGGCTAAAGGGTCAGACCCGTTAGCTTGGGGCTAACGTGTCTTATTAGTAGTTTACAACATTATACACAGGGTTCGAATTACAATAGGGCCCGGACAAATCCGTCGCACCCGTAGAGGAAGCAAAAATAAAATGGATGGGGGGGAGGGGGGTATGTTAATATTGATAACTGCACTTTTTTCATGCATCTACATCAGTTAAAAATCATTTGCGAGCATGGTTTTGTCTCTCGTGTCTATGGGCTGTAATTATCCGCCACGCCAGAGAGGCGCTAAGAACCGAATAAGCGCGTTTTTGTTTTTGTTTTTTTCATTTCAAGGAGCCAGTCACTGTTGCAGAGGCGGGAAGGGATTCGTAACGTTACGGCAGCAAATTGCAACTTTTGCTTGCTTTTTAATTTAGCCATGTAAATCGGCAACACTATTGAATAGTGTAGGAAATATGACAAAGCGAAAGCAAGTCGAGCGAGGGAAGTTTGGTTTTACAAACAAACAAAAAAAGAATCGAGTGACCGACCAGCCAAAGCCGAGACAAGCAGCGCTGCTAGTGCCAGTGCTAGTGCTAGTACTAGTGCTAGTGCCAGTGCTAGTGCTAGTCCAGTGCTAGTGCCAGTGCTAGTGCTAGTCCAGTGCTAGTGCCAGTGCTAGTGCTAGTGCTAGTCCAGTGCTAGTGCTAGCGCTAGTGCTAGTGCTAGCAGTAAGGACGTTAGTACCGGCCGAGGACACAAAGTCTGGACATCAATGGGCCTCCAGTGGACAAATTCGACCCTGTCCCATTCGTGAAGTCCTGGATCAAGGCTGGCCATCGCTCGTCTCATTCATGGAAGACGGCACCACAACCACAGTGCGCCGCCATCGGCCGGTGTGGTCTGTTTTATTCTAAGGTAAACTCGAACACTTAATTTGTTATTGAAAGTCCGTCTGTATAAATATAGAGTAGCCCACAGCTGACCTACTAACTAGACACATGGTAGGCATATCAGTGTGTGGCTGCCCCCTAGTGGCTGTAAAGGAAATGCAGTGAACACGACAGATAAGCTGATAGTGTGACCGACATAATAATCATAATAATAATGAGACTTTGAACATCTGTGATACTGTATATAAACCCAATACCCCAAAGTGTAATTAGTCAGTAAGGAATGTGATTTTTAACAAGAAAGGACATATTTATTTATTTATTTAGCCATTCATTAAATTTTTTTGTTTTCATGCTGGGTCAGGAGGTTAAACAGCTTGAAAAGGGTGACATAGGCGTCCGGGTAGCGTAGCGGTCTATTCCGCTGCCTACCAATGAAAAGAGTGACATAACAGTGGCAGGCAGGCAGGTTCTTCATTGTCCTGCTTGAGGAAATATCAGGGCCTGTAAATAAAAAACCAAAAACAAAACAGGTTCACCTCCAAACATGCAACTATAAATGAATTAAAAAAATATGTAAAGACGTAATATATATTATTATTGTATATTAATATATATATATTATATTATTATATATTTAATAATATATTATATATCATATTAAATATCATGCACTGCCTGTCGTGTGTGGATGTAGCGATTTTATATATACACTACCGTTCAAAAGTTTGGGATCACCCAAACAATTTTGTGTTTTCCATGAAAAGTCACACTTATTCACCACCATATGTTGCGAAATGAATAGAAAATAGAGTCAAGACATTGACAAGGTTAGAAATAATGATTTGTATTTGAAATAAGATTTTTTTTACATCAAACTTTGCTTTCGTCAAAGAATCCTCCATTTGCAGCAATTACAGTATTGCAGACCTTTGGCATTCTAGCTGTTAATTTGTTGAGGTAATCTGGAGAAATTGCACCCCACGCTTCCAGAAGCAGCTCCCACAAGTTGGATTGGTTGGATGGGCACTTCTTTGAGCAGATTGAGTTTCTGGAGCATCACATTTGTGGGGTCAATTAAACGCTCAAAATGGCCAGAAAAAGAGAACTTTCATCTGAAACTCGACAGTCTATTCTTGTTCTTAGAAATGAAGGCTATTCCATGCGAGAAATTGCTAAGAAATTGAAGATTTCCTACACCGGTGTGTACTACTCCCTTCAGAGGACAGCACAAACAGGCTCTAACCAGAGTAGAAAAAGAAGTGGGAGGCCGCGTTGCACAACTGAGCAAGAAGATAAGTACATTAGAGTCTCTAGTTTGAGAAACAGACGCCTCACAGGTCCCCAACTGGCATCTTCATTAAATAGTACCTGTTAGAGCCTGTTTGTGCTGTCCTCTGAAGGGAGTAGTACACACCGGTGTAGGAAATCTTCAATTTCTTAGCAATTTCTCGCATGGAATAGCCTTCATTTCTAAGAACAAAAATAGACTGTCGAGTTTCAGATGAAAGTTCTCTTTTTCTGGCCATTTTGAGCGTTTAATTGACCCCACAAATGTGATGCTCCAGAAACTCAATCTGCCCAAAGAAGTGCCCATCCAACCAATCCAACTTGTGGGAGCTGCTTCTGGAAGCGTGGGGTGCAATTTCTCCAGATTACCTCAACAAATTAACAGCTAGAATGCCAAAGGTCTGCAATGCTGTAATTGCTGCAAATGGAGGATTCTTTGACGAAAGCAAAGTTTGATGTAAAAAAAATCTTATTTCAAATACAAATCATTATTTCTAACCTTGTCAATGTCTTGACTCTATTTTCTATTCATTTCACAACATATGGTGGTGAATAAGTGTGACTTTTCATGGAAAACACGAAATTGTTTGGGTGATCCCAAACTTTTGAACGGTAGTGTATATATATATATATATATATATATATATATATATATATATATATATATATAGTGCATATTCCTTTAAATACAGTTAGACACGATTAGATTGCTACATCCACACACGACATGCAGTGCATGATATCTAATGGGACATGGGTGCACATGCATGGACGAGGACTATTATAAGGGTACTTTATTTAAAGCTGCCTGAGCAAGCTGTTTTGCAGGCTATTGACTTGTATCCGTCATCGGACGGGAGTAGAGTGATGAATAGACGGTAACAGATGTAAACTACAGCGGCTCATAGTCCAGTGAACTCTCCAAGGACCAGTAAAAGAGACTTGACAGGTCAGTAGGAGGAAACTGTCAGAATTAGGCTAACTGTGTGTATGCAGGGGACGATAAATAATGAAGAGTAAACGAGAGATTTCAAAGAATAAGCGATCTATCAGCAATGCTTCCTGTTGAGACTGGATGTTGTCTAGCAGAAAGTTCTGAGATGTGTTGGGATCTCCATGAGCTTATGGAGCAGGAAGGGATGAATGGAAATATTTCCTCATCCTTTCTACATTCAGAAAGCATATATTGCTCGCCCCCCCCCCAACATCATCCAGCTTCATGATATGATTTCACTGCTTCACACCTTGGAGCTGCCAGTAAAACCAGAGTTTGGGTTTACAAAACTGCTCCGTTGAACAGCAAGTTTAGAGATGAAATGTTTTGAATATGCAAATTATGAATACAACTATCATTTTTACCTTTAATTTAAAATGTTGGAGGATTTTGCATTGAAATAAGTTTGGGAGGATATCAAGTGAATCGATGCTACTAAATTTAATGAAGTAGTACTAAAGAAAAGAAAACAGCATGCCTAAAAAAAGACCTCTCTTAAAATTGCAGACGCATGACTCCCACGTGACGCGGGAATCTGAAAATATTTACAGAAGTATTTATTACGTGTCGGTGTCGCCCTCTTGTGGTCATTATCTGCAATTACATGGTCGGGCTATCGGCGTGGTTGACCATTGCAAAACAGTGTGGAGGGTTTTTATGCGCTAACACATGTGACATCAAAACTCAGCCACACACACACACACACACACAAACACAAACACAAACAACAAACAAACAAAAAAGAGCCTATCACAAAATTCCCCAGCCATAGCCAATCAGAAAATGCAATTGCTTGTTGAGCGTCTAAATAAAAAAAAATGTCTGCACTACTGGAGTGTGTTCAATAGGGGGAGCACTGGCACTCACACATTTCAGGGTTTACTATCTGAAACTTATATAGATCATTAATTAGGGCCAAAGGAGCCTGTCCTAGCATTTGCTTTGTGAGGACCGGGCAAAATGTCCTCACAACTAAAAATGGCCTGTTCCGTCAAGGGTTGGTCCTTATAACTATAGAAAGACAACCCCCCCCACACACACACACACACCTTCCCCTGTATCTCTGACAGCAGCACTTTCAATTACATCTTTCAAACTATGAATTACATCCCGATTATGAGTTATCCCATGAACCAATGAATTCTTTGTTTATCAAATATCTCACTACTTTACAGTCTTGTACATGCCCATGAAGAATATCTCACTTGACGGCAACAAAAGGCTCATCTGAATTAAATAAATAAATAAATAGATGCTCATCTCTTGCTTTTAATGGAAATCATTTTTCCCCATCATTATTTTACTATGCTAATTAAAGTTTATGTTAAGGACTTCAACACTGAAAAAGTAACAAAATGCTTACTTATTCACAAATAAAATTATTCTTGCCAGTTATTACGATTCGTATTAACAGTCGCAGTAGCTGCAGTAGCAGTGGCCAAGTCATTGTGCCACTAGTAGCAGTAACTGTGCATGCAGCCGTTAAAGAAACTATTAGTGTAGTAAGTGGTTAAAAGGGGCAACATTTATAAAAAATAATTTGAAATATACCACAGAAAATTAATGCATAGTTAAAAATGCAGTGCCCTTTATGCAAGGTTTATTTGACGTTAGAGTGTAACGGGTCACATGATCAGAGTTTAGTTAAAGGCATAGCTGTTGTATTATGGGTCAGAACCAACAAGGATGCAGAGGAAAGACATCTCCGTGTACAGCACCCAAAATACTAACTATTCTACCTGTGGTTCAAGAGGCGCGCATGGTAACTGTCCCTCATTTGTTTTATATTTGTGTATAAAGTTTGTTGATGTGGCTTTACATGGACAGTGTGATATTTTTACAGCTATTTTACTTGATTTCATTGTATTTCTGTTGTGCTAACATTTAGGCGTGTTAATCAACGGACACTAGCTTGAGAAACTTGAAATGGAATGAGAGATGTATATATTAAACTTGGCCTTTTATTTTCTTGTAGTTTTCACGATTTCTGCTGACGATAGAGAGAGAGAGAGAGAGAGAGAGAGAGAGAGAGAAAATAAATCTTCAAAAGACATCTGTATGATTCGAGGCCATTATTTCATTGGACAAGTGTCACTACACTGCCCTCCTACGGAGACCTAGGGACTTACAGCTACAGATCCACTTGTAAGGTACCATCGTTTGTTCTGCTCATTAAGTGAAGTGACTGGTCTCACCGCTCCCTAGAATCGACTCAGGCCTGCAATGAGGGGTTTTCGTTTCATCTGCTATTATTTCTTTGCTGGCTTGTGTGTGTGTGTGTTTGTGTGTCTGTGTGTGTGTGTGTGTGTGTGTGTGTGTGTGTGTGTGTGTGTGTGTGTGTGTGTGTGTGTGTGTGTGTGTGTGTGTGTGTGTGTGTGTGTGTGTTGTGTGTGTGTGTGTGTTCATAGAGGCCTATTGAAAGTACAGTTGTTATTGTGTACTGGTAATTGGATATTTGATAAACATAAGTTGAAGGCATATAAGAGGGATACCAAGTCATATATTTTGTATTGATAATTGGATTTTTCTATTAAAAATACAGTAAAGGTATTATTATTTAAACTTACTTGAGTTGAGTGTTTATGAATTGGTTTAAAACGGCATTAGATTTCAGTTCATAGCGCATAGGCCTACATGATTAGACAAATAGATCTGGACTAATTAAAAACACATATAGGGGAATTACTAGTCTACGTCACTCTAACGTCACGCAGGTTCTGCCGCGCATGACGACTGCAGCAAGGAAGCGGCCGGCATCATCATGTCGTGTTGTGCGGTCGGTTGCCAGAATCGTTTTGACAGACAAAACAAAAGCTCAAGTTTTACCGAATTCCGTCAACTCGCATCCCTTTTGAGGCTAACCGCAGACGTCTTTGGTTGCAAGCAATCAGAAGGAGCAATTGGAGCGAGGAGCTAATTAAAAATGCCCACATTTGCTGTGATCACTTCATAACAGGTAAGTTAACGTTAGGCCTCAGCTAGCAAGCTAATCAGCCATAACGTTACATCACTCATTTTACCTTAGAACAACAAACGTTAAATAACGTAATTATTGAGTCCTGTGCTTATATAACTAACAATGTTTGCAAGCAACAGAATTTTATGTTCAAGTTTGAGCTGAACTAGCTTAGAAGCTAACGTACCTGGGTTCAATTTTGCTAAAGTTGTGTTGCTAGTAACTGTTAACGTAGTAATGGTAGGCCAATGACCTGTTTTGGTGTGTTAACGTTACTGTAAATCACTGGAATACACGTTATTTGTACAGGAGAAGCATCTGAGGACTTCGACAGCCCTGACTTTGTCCCATCTGTCTTTTCCTTCTCAACCCAGTCCAGCAAAGGCAATGCAAAACATGAGCGGTAAACATGGTCAC
The DNA here is from genome assembly GCF_029633865.1 of Lampris incognitus. Lineage (NCBI taxonomy): Eukaryota > Metazoa > Chordata > Actinopteri > Lampriformes > Lampridae > Lampris > Lampris incognitus. The sequence goes on along the minus strand of NC_079219.1, from coordinate 5,259,279 downwards.
TTCCTTGTGATTTGTTGTTCACTGTGATCACCCAGCATGACTCGACATAGCATGACTCGAAATGCAAAGAAAAATGGTGAGTAATTTAATGTAGCTATATTTTTGTCAGGATTATCTGTTAGGCCAGATAGTTTCTGTTATGTCTACATTATCTCATGAAGCCCTTTGAGGCGTGTTATGTGATTTCCACTGACTTGAATTGAGGATGTGATAAACCTGTGGTCAACTGAGTAAATTAACCGTTTTGTACTAACTGCTTGCTCTCTTCTGTGTGTATTAGATATGAGAGAAAAAGAAGAAGGGATGAAACCCCCCACAGACGGCCAGACAATGGACATCAGTCCACAGAAGTTGTTGATGAGGCTGCATCGGAATCCACACATGCTTCCCTCTCCCCAAATGATTGCGGAATGGAGCCTGGTGCTGGTCCTTGCACTGGTAAGAACTTCTAACATCTTAACTATTGTACAGTAGGACAGTCACTACCAGGATTAATCAGGTTGTCCTGTTTATATATTTGTTGTGAAAAAGTATTTGGCCACGATTCTGTTCGGCACAGTCTGAATGATCACCCAGAGTAGCCGTTTCCCGGATATGAAAAGTAGGACTGTAAAATTTCTATTTATCTTTATATCTAATCTCTTTTTCAGAAGCCATGGTCCCGAAGGCTCTCCACGATGACCTCAAACAGAAGCACAGCCAACTTTCTACCGAATGTGACAACCCGCGTGTGGACATCAACAAACTCAAAGCCGAGAATGAACAACTAAAAGCAACACTCAGGAATACACAGTTTTCCTTTAGCTCTATCAAATGCAAAGCAGCACAGGTTCTGTTTCTCACAGGTCTTACCAGTGTCATTTTTGAGTGGTTGCACCAAACAGTTAAAGACAGTGTAGAGGTTGTGCGTGGGTCTCTGACCCCAGAGGACCATTGATTGGCTATCCTGATGAAACTCCGATTAGGGCTCAGCAACAAGGATATTGGATTCGGATTTAACGATATCGAATGTGATATTTCTAAAATTATGAGAAGTTGGCTCCCTGTTATGTCCCAGCTTTTGAAACCTCTCATCAAGTGGCCAAGCAAGCATGCAATATCGAGGAATATGCCAAAATGTTTTAAAGCTAAATACATGCGTTGCAGATGCATTATTGACTACACTGAAATTTTTATTAACAGACCCACGAATCTAACCTCCAGAACCCAAACTTATTCGAATTATAAGAGCCACAACACAGTTAAGTGTTTGGTTGGCAGTCACCTGCAGGAGCCATTACTTTTCTGTCCACAGGTCAGGGTGGGCGTGTTTCTGATAAACAACTTACAGCTGAGTCTGGATTTTATGACCTTCTAGAAGTAAATGATGAGATACTAGCAGATCGTGATTTTACCATCAGAGACGAGCTTGCCGTACGCGGTGCCGCCCTTAGAATCCCTCACTTTACCAAAGGTAAAAATCAGCTCTCTGCTCAAGAAGTGGAAACATCAAGGGGTTTGAGAATACACATCGAAAGAGTAACAGGTAGATGGAAGAATTTCAAAATTCTGACAACTGTTATTCCACTCACACAGGTAGACCTCTTAGATGACATGGTGATTGTGTGTGCAGCATTAACAAACCTTTGTAAATGTATAGTCCCTAGAAAATAACTTGTTTTGATAAAGGATCCATAAAATTATAATCTACATTTTCCAGTATGTAGAGTAAAAGATAAATTTCAAGGTTCAAGGTTTTTATTAGTCATACGTTTATGTGCAGGTACAGCAGCAGTGACATGAGGTAATCTTTTTTTTTTTTTTTTTACAAGATGCACACTTATTGTAAAAAATGTTATTATTGAGATTAATTCAACTTTCAGTTGTTTTAATGTAAGATACAACTACAGGCAATGCCCATTTATTACTGCATTAAATGATTTGTTTCACAGTACATCTTTTTGACTTCATTTTTTGCACTGTTCACAATACCAATCCACAACCTTTCTTTTGATTTTTGCACCTTCGTAGTGGAAATGGTTCTTGCACTTTGCACAGGTGGTCATCTTTCCGAACTCTGGCCTTTCACCATGGGAGAAGACTGTAGGTGCTTGTATGTTTTGGTCCATGCTGCAGGTTAAGCGCTCAGGCAAAACACTTTGTTTGAAGAACTGTTCAGCAATAGGCAGGACTGTTTGCAGCATTTCTTCATCTCTGGCTAAGCGAGTGGTAATTACATCCTGCTCTGTCCAAGCCACAAAGTCGCAGTACTGAATGTCACATACAAACATGTGAAGCTGAACTTGGTGGTAGTAGTCATGGTTCTTCTTGAGGTGAAGTGACTTGTCTAAGCAAAACTGTGTCCTCACTGCTTCTTGTCAGACCATCACGGTATTTGTATGGGCACTTAATCTGCACAGTTCCTCTCCCTCAGCAGGTACAGTTTGCCATTCCATCTGGTGATGCCCCAAGATGCGGTTTGTCTGCACGCACAAGACCGCAGAGTTTCCCGTCGAAGTTTTGATGTTGCGCTTTCATTACTGCTGTATCGTTTTCAGGCTGTGCCCTCATTCTTTCCTCCCCAATCTGTTGCCTTTACACCGGACAAGTCTTTGTCGTCGTAGTGCATTACCTGTTTGACTAAATTCGTTTTAGCTGTCTCGGCTCTTACAGTGCATACACGGTGTACGGTGGTGCTGACCTGCGCCCAAAGCATATGGGTCTCCAAGACGTATCCCATTCACCAAAGTTAATTTCGTAGCATAACTGGTCTTATCACTGGGTGACAAGCTGTTGTAATAGGCAGAAAACATTTTAAAACTAAAATTAAACTGTTGTAACGTATCGGAAGTTCGCTAACCGTCTTCATACCAAGCCGAGACAGTAATCAACGGTCGGGTAACGTTCTTCCTGCAGCCAAGCTGCACGCACATCCCCAGTGTTTGATAACAAATAATTCCTCTATAGAATCATTTAGTATATCAGTAATTCAGACTAAGGATATTTGTGTTATCGGTGATTCATAATTCAATAATTCAGGAACTCAATCTAATATTGAAGTCAGTTACAGTACAAGAGCTCAGGGCCCGTTTCTAATACGAAGGGATAGGTGGGCTACATAATGATGGTTTAATGGCAACAGGCATGGGCGCAAGTCCATGAATACTGGGATAGCATCCAGCGCTGTACCTGTGCCCCCGTCCATAGGATTAGTGGTTGTGTCAGGAAAGGCATCCGACATAAAATTTTGCCAAATCAGTATGTGGATTAACAAGACCATACTGGATCAGTCGAGGCCTGCATTAGCAACGGCCAGCATTGGTGCTGTGCCCTCACAGGATCCTAATAGAAACTAAAATCTGCTGTGGCGACCCTTGAAAAACAGGGAAAAGGCTGAAAGAATGAGTACGATAGTTTAATACAGATTGCTTCCAGGAGGGGGCAATACATAGCAAACAATGTTTAATGCCCCTTTCTCATGAGACTTGCCATGGTCTGTATTGTAATTGGACAACAATTCAATAGAATATAATAACACTCTTTTGGTTCCTTACTTAAAGGGAGGGAATTTGAAGATTTAACAATATGGTGCCATGATAACAATCTCTCTCTAAATGTCAATAAGCCAAGAGAAATCATTGTTGACTTTTGGAAGATCAGAAAAAATTCCTATTACCATCATTGGTTCATCCGTTGAAATTGTGGACAGTTGTCGAGTTCTCGGTTTACACAGCACAGACCCTCACAGGGTCTCTCAACACCAATTGCATCCTCAAGAATCTTCCTCTTTGGACAGCACAGTGGCCCAGTGGTTAGCACTGTTGCCTCACAGCAAGAACGTCCTAGGTTCAAACCCCAGGCCGTCCCAGGTCCTTTTTGCGTGGAGTTTGCACGTTCTCCCCATGTCTGCGTGGGTTTCCTCCAGGTGCTCCAGTTTCCTCCCCCCATCAAAAAGACATGCATGTTAAGTGTTAATATTCCTGTTTGTGCCCCTGACCAAGGCAATGGAAAGAAGAACTGGAGTTGGTCCCTGGGCGCTGCAGCTGCCCACTGCTCCTATACAATAGGATGGGTTAAATGCAGAAGATAAATTCATTGTACGAATGCAATGACAAAATGAAGTGGCTTTCTTCTTTCTAAAAGAAGGCACAATAGAGACTGTATTTTCTGAGGCGACCCAAGAGTTTTGGTATGAGTACCGAAATAGAGTGTCTTGACAGGCTGTATCACAATGTGGTTTGGCAACCTGACTGCTCAGGGCTGCAGACTGCTTCAAAGGACCGTAAAGACAGCAACAAAAATCATTGGCATGGAACTACCACAACTTCATAATATTCACACCACTCGCTGCAAAAGGAAAGCCCAAGACATCACACAGGACACCAGCCACCCCCTCGTGTTCTGTTCTTGTTCCTTCCATCTAAAAAATGTTACCCGAGCATCAAATCACACACCACCCGTCTCAGTAATGGGTTCTCTTTTTCCCCCCCCCTTTTTCTCCCCAGTTGTACTTGGCCAATTGCCCCAGTCCTCTGAGCCGTCCTGGTCACTGCTCCACCCGCCCTGCCGATCCGGGGAGGGCTGCAGACTACCACATGCCTCCTCCGATACATGTGGAGTCGCCAGCCACTTCTTTTCAACTGACTGAGGCGTTTCGCCAGGGGGATGTAGCACGTGGGAGGATCACGCTATCCCCCCCCCCCCCAAACAGGCGCCCCGACCGACCAGAGGAAGTGCTAGTGCAGCAACCAGGACACATACCCACATCCAGCTTCCCACCCGCAGACACGGCCAATTGTGTCTGTAGGGACGCCCGACCAAGCCGGAGGTAACACAGGGATTCGAACCGGCAATCCCTGTGGGCAGCAGAATAGACCGCCACGCTACCCTGATGCCCCTCAGTAACATTTCCTATCCACAGGCAGTCAGGTTGCTGAACAGCTGACGCACCCATATGCACCTTACATTGTTGTGTTATCGTGTACTGTATATCGTGTATATAATGTATTAACTTGTAAATAGTCTGTGTAGGTCTGTAGTTTTGTCCTTTTTGGGGGGGTGTAGATGGTGTGTCCTTGTGTCCTTTGTCTTTGTGTCCCATGTGTTAAGGCAGAGTGAGCCAGAGACCAATAATGTCATTGTATTCTGATACTTCTGACAGTAAAGTTGAACTTGAAGTAGCTAAACAACTATACTGTCAGTGTTTCTTACTTTATAATGATAATATCAATATTTAAAACCAAGGAACAATAGATTCTCAGGGTCACAGGGATGCTGGAGCCTATCCCAGCAGTCATTGGGCAGCAAGTGAGGAGACACCCTGGACAGGCCGCCAGGCCATCCCCCATGACCCTGAGAGCAGGATAAGCGGTTTGGAGTATGGATGGATGGAACTATAGATTCATGTAGTGAGATCAGTGAGATAAATTACACAAATAATGGTGCATTTTTGCTCACCCTCTTACCAGGGAGGTCAGAGGTTTAGCAATGGAACAACGCCCCTTTCTACACGGCCCCAGTGTCATGCTCAAAGACACTTCGGCAGGCTCGACTCTTTCCAGTATAAGGGCTTGAACCTGTAGTGGCATCCCGACTCAAAATGCTGCAATGCTTCCCCAAACCAAGTGGCCCATAGCTTAATGTGTTGGAAATGGTACATGAAATAGTTCTCCTACTTTGACCAGGCAGCTCCGCCTTCACTGATATCCATTTGTAATCTAACATGTCAGGCTGTCTTTTCTGATGCACATTCCTCCCATATCTGCTTGAATAGAGAAGGACTCTTTCCCTTTGTTCACTTCCAGGTTTTCAACTCTCAGATGTAGAGCCATGAGCGAAAGGAAGGCTACAAAGCTCCAAAGATGGATTCTGTTTTCTTTTTTTTTTTACAGATCAGTTGTGTAGAGTTGGGAACGTCTCATAGCATTCATCTTGAAAGAGCTGGAATGAAAAGGCCTGATTTGAGGAGTTTTTTTTGTTTAGAGTACCTTAGAGGAGAGCCAGGGCCGGATCTAGCACATTCAGTGCATGCCCTAAGCAAGCTCCCACCCCCCAAAAAAATATATTTTTGAATCAAATTTTGCAATCAAAACTTCTTAACAGTTCTACAGTAAAAGTACTGCACGCTTATTTATTACAAAAGAAGAAGAAGAGCATCATGTCCACTTAGGGTGCCTTCACACTAGCGCTTTTGGTGTGGACCCGAGTCTGCTTGAGCTGTTAGTTTGGTTGATTGTGTTGATGTGAAAGCTGTTTTCCAAACTCGGTGCCACCAAGCGATCGTACCCGAGTCCTCCAGAAATCGGGGGTCTGGGATACGGTTCACCTGAACTCCATTGCAGTTCAGATGCAGTTGGTGGGAAAGCTCAAGGTTCAAGATCCTTTATTTTTACATCCCATTATACAAGTATAAGAGAGTAAAATTCTTGTGTTTCAGCTCCTCGACATTACAGCAACAATAGCCATAAAAAAGCAGAAAAAGTAGCATTTAAAAATACAATAAAATAATATAAATGATACAAAATAGTGTGCTGTGTATGTAAGGTGCTGTGTGTGTAGGCTCTACCTTAATGAATGTGCATATGTATATGTAGCTGTTTGCATGTTTGTGTCTCTGTTTGTGTATGCCCAGCTGTGTGTGTGTGTGTGTGTGGGTGTGTTTCACAAAAGAAGCTGTCCCGGAGCCTGCTGGTCCTTGAGACTGCAACACCGCTTGCTAGATGGCAGCAACTGAAACAGTCCATGGTTGGGGTGGCTGGGGTCTTTGATAATCATGTGAGCTTTACTGACACACCATCCATTGTAAATATCCGGGATGGAGGGGAGCTCACATCCCCTGATGCTCTGGGTTGTCCGCACGACCCTCTGCAATGCCTTGCGATTGAGGGCAGTGCAGTTCCTATACCAGGTGGTGATGCATCCAGTCAGGATGCTCTCGGTTGTGCCTCTGTAGAAGACCCACAGGATCTTAGGCCCCATGCCAAACTTTTTAAGTCGAATGAGGTTAAAGAGGCGTTGCTGTGCCTTTTTCACCACGTGGCCAGTGTGCTCATCTCAAGTGAGGTCCTCGGTAATGTGAACACCGAGGAGCTTGAAGCTGCTGTCTCTATACAAGACCTGCTGATGGTGATGGGGTCCAGCTTCTCTCCTTTCCTCCTGTAGTCCATGATCAGCTCCATGCTCTTAATGACATTGAGAGTGGGGTTGTTCTCCTGGCTCCACTGTGTTAGGGTGTTGATTTCTCTCCTGAAGGCCGTCTCTTTGTCGTCAGTAATCAGGCCTATCACTGTCGGGTCATCAGCGAACTTGAGTACCCAATTGGAGCTGTGTGTGGCCACACAATCGTAGGTGTACAGGGAGTAGAGGAGGGGGCTCAGGACAAAGCCTTGGGGGGCTCCTGTGTTGAAGGATAGAGGGGCAGAGGTGTTGGAGTCCAGCCTCACCACCTGGCATCAACAGGCCGCCAGTCATTTAAGCATGTTACCTTGCTCTTTTTTGGCACTGGAGCAATAGTGGACGACTTGAAGCAGGAGGGAACCACACACATGGAATAGGAAGAGATTGAATATGTCAGCAACACACCAGCTAGCTGCGCCACGCACGCTCTAGTCACCTGGCCTGGGGTGCTGTGTGGCCCGACCACTTTGCGGATGTTGATGCACTGAAACAACTTGCGCACGACTGCCTCGGTAGTGGTGGGGGCTCTCGGGAGGTTGATGTTGATATCCTCAAAACGGGCATAAAAACAATTCAGCATGACCCGGAGGGAGGCAGCAACGTTAGCTGCGCAGCTGGGTCTCCCTTTAATGTCCGATATTGTGTGTGTTCGTAAGGATCTTTGGTGGTATTGTTCCAGGGATCTCAGGTGCCTGCTGTAGGTGGTCCATGACTCTGCTCCATACAGCAGGGTGGGGGGAACAATAGCTCTGTAGACCAGGAGTTTTGTTTGGGCCTTTAGGTCTCGGTCTTCAAAGACTCTTTTCCTGAGTCTGGCGTAAGCAACACTGGTACAACTCAGGCGATGGTTGACCTCAGAGTTGATGTTGGCTTTTGAGGAGAGAATGCTGGCGAGTTAGGATCTATCCATGACTGCTCAGTCATGGGTGCAGCTACTGAAGGGCTCTTTCTCCCTTGTTCCAAGTGCCCAGTGACTGAATCTAGCACTGGGACAATAATCTTTTACTGCCTCCTGTGGTCCAGGTTTGTTTAGGGGGTAAGACAAGGCGAGATGATTTTGTTTATAAGCAAACACATTAGGATGCCTCTGAGATGATCAGTGGACCATTGAAGTCTGAACTGAGTTCACAGTCTGTTATATTCCATCTTCTTATTCCCCAGTTATTCGAAAGTAATCCTTTTGATACACGAGGACCTCATATTACCTGCCATTGATGCATTCACTACCTGCTTGTATTCAATATTTTGGATGAAAGGTAAAGAAAAGCATACTTTGAACCAATTGTTGAATGCAACTTTTGAATGCCATACAAATAAGAGTAGCAAATCACTAGCCAAGATATCTGTTCTTCAAATCCATGCTTGACCTCTGTGCCCATCTGTGTGCTAATTACTTTTTTTAATCACAACACCATTTCATGTGATTTTGTGTTGCCTGTGTACTTGACCTATTCTTGGCAGCTTCTCACATAGAAATTGAGATTACCATAGAATCGCTGATTTATCCAAATAGTTTTATTTTCTTTTATTTGAAATGTCATAGAATCGTGGTATGTTCAAGTCATCTGATCTTAAATTAATCCTTGCACTTGATTAATACTTTCATTGTTTTTATTTCAATTCACAGTACCTCATTGCTTCAAATTGGAGTTCTTTGCATGATGATGGGTCCATTAGTCATTGCTTGAAAATAAATGTTTAATTTAATGCTTTAAAAAAAAGAGCCCACTCCCTTACCTTTTCAAGAAAACAGAAACAAAACACAGATTTGTCCGTCATGTTAAGTCCACACCAATTACAACTAAGCTGTAATAACAACTATAATATAGAGCCAGGCTTTTTTACATGAATACTAGGATCATCTTCTTCTGAGGTAAAGTATACAGGCAGGATATGTTTTACTTGAATTACCAACAAACTGGATTATTTTCACCAGACTAACTGGCTTGTATAGGTTATTTGTATTTACACTGGTGCAACGCCTTGTGGTTTGAATAAAAATAAATCAAGAGGTCTTATTAAACATCTTACTGTAAACTGAAATACTGCATAAAATAAAAGTACCATATTTAAAAAAAACAACTGTTTTTTGAAACCAATAGAAAATTAATCACATATTATATCAACGGGCCGAGGGCAGCATGGTGGGACAGTAGTTAGCATGGTCGCCTCACAGCAAGAAGGTTCTGGGTTCGAGCCCCGGGGTAGTCCAACCTTGGGGGTTGTCCCGGGTCATCCTCTGTGTGGAGTTTGCATGTCTCCCTGTGTCTGCGCAGGTTTCCTCCGGGGGCTCTGGTTTCCTCCCACAGTCCAAAGACATGTAGGTCAGGTGTATCGGCCGTACTAAATTGTCTCTAGGTATGAATGTGTATGTATGTCGGCCCTGTGTGATGGCCTGGCAGCCTGTCCGGTGTGTCCCCCCGCCTGCCGCCCAATGACTGCTGGGATAGGCTCCAGCATCCCCGCGACCCTGAGAGCAGGATAAGTGGTTCGGATAATGGATGGATGGATCAACAGGCCGAGAGACAAAGCTATGTCCATGACCCTTACACTACTCTTCAAAATTTCATTCATTTCAGATCTAAAATCTGGATAGCTATCATAATGAATCGACAGCCTTAGAAAACACCCACATGTATGTGCCACAGGCCTTCTCTCAAAGCCTCGGATGTTTGTAAAATCAGTGGTTATAGTTATAGTCTTGCCTAGAAACAGATCTGAGCCTGTACAGAATCTCGGGAAACAGAATCTGAGAAACTGTCTCTTTGTATCACACTCTGGCAGGTATGTTGTCAACTACTTTGCTATTTCATTTTCTAGGGCATTCATTGTGGTGGGGAACTAAATGATCTTATACGTAATTTTCTTTACTGTTGGTTGCATGTTTTCGTACACAGCTCCCACTTCCTCAAGCTGCTTGTTGAGAGCGGCAAGCATGTTTGTCCACGGCTCAATAACAAAAGCAGGCTCTTGGATGAGAGTTTTGTGTGCCAATTCTTGTAGAATTTGTTCAAAGTTGTCTGCATTTGGCACTCTTCAGCAGCTGTAGTAGTCTAAGATGTCCCATAATTCTTCCTGGTCTGAGTTTCTGAAGTCTGTTCGGCAGGATTCCAAGACAATGCGGTCAGATTCTGGGACATACTTTAGAAAGTTATCAATAAGATCACTTTTCACGTGCCCAAGGGCTGCTTGCTCTAAGACCGCTGGAGCAAGTTTAGTTGGGAGGTATTTCTCTTTTTGCCAACCTAAAGAAATGATCCGCCTTACACTCTCCCATGTTTGATCTCCATAATCTTGCTGAAGAAAGGGTACCTTGAAGGTATTGCCTGTGATACACCGCACATAGAATTCATGCCAGAATTGAGAAAGTCCCATCTCATATTATCTTTAGAAGTAGGAGCTGTACTTGAATTTCAGACCATATAAGCCAGATTTTCATCACTGAAATGTGTAATCAGCTCAGAGAGTACCTGGCTGCGATGGATGTCAAGAATTTTTTTTTCTTGTGTCAGGAGCAAGATGTCTTCCAGGCTTTGCTCTTCATCTGTAGATAGGTTTCCAGTCTATATTTTAACAACTGCTTTCTTCCAGTATATCCTCAGTGAGGACTGCAGAAGTGTTCTGTGACATCTGTGGGATAAAAGTTATCATTACATTATCACTACCAAAGTGAAAATTATTTCCAGTGCTTCCAACATAAATCCCATCTGAAATATCTGAGCCTTGTGATGATTCTGCCAATGGTTGATAAGCTTGAATACTGGAAGAGGAAGAACCAGCATTACCCTGCAGGTTTTCCTTTGTAAGATTTATGCTTTTTGGTTCTCCCTTAATCTCCACACATCTGCTGCCCCCTCTTTTTTTTTCTCCTTTTTTTTTTGGTCAAGTAGAACCTCATAATTGTTAACGTTTGGGCCTCATACCACTCTCCTACTGTACTGTCATCATCTACTGAATGTTATCCAAAATTCTTCAAATCCACCTCAAACTCAGATGCTCCCTTGACCATTTATTCCATTTGGAAACAATAAATGTACTGCCTCCTCTATTAGTTTTCTTTTTCCATTCCTTAGAAGCACTTATCGCTCGTGTTCCACCTCCTTTTTTTGTCCTCATTTGCACAAACCCTTATGTTTCGTCATCATACAGCATCCAGCCCAACTTCACTTTTCTCATTGCCGTGTGCCCTCCTCTTGAGATGTGTCGTTTGGTTCATGACTGCGCTTTTGTTTTTTAGTCAACTTTGCCTTCAATCTCTGAAATAGCTTTGATTTCCTAGAGCTTCCTGCCTGCCGCAGTACCCCATCACTGCTAATCAGTCTCCATAAGAAGGCAAATATACAGTTCCTCAGCTGCCCATCTGTCATTAACTGCAAGACAATGGCATCAACCTCCAAAAGAAATTATCTTGCAATTTTAAAAACACCTGGTGTTCCGCAATCTCAAATCATAATATTGCATGGATCATTGTTTCGCTCTTGGCTAAAGAGAGTATACCGTTTTGGTAGCTGAGTGATGATGGGAAATTAACATGAAAATATCAAAGGGTCATTACATTTCAAATCAGACGAGACTTGGGAATAAGACAGGTTTAGGGCGCAAATTATTGTCATATAATTTCACACCACTGTGCCACCGTGATGGTCCATGGAGATGACCGTGCCGTGGTCGTCTCACAGCAAGAAGGTCCTGGGTTCGAGCCCTGGGGTAGTTAAACCTTGGAGGGTCATCTCAGGTCATCCTCTGTGTGGAGTTTGCATATTCTCCCTGTGTCTGTGTGGGTTTCCTCTGGGTGCTCCGGTTTCCTCCAACAGTCCAAAGTCATTTAGGTCAGGTGAATGGCCGTACTTAATTGTCCCTAGGTATGAATGTGTGTGTGTGTCTCGGCCCTGTGTGATGGCCTGGCGGCCTGTCCAGGGTGTCTCCCCGCGTGCTGCCCAATGACTGTTGGGATAGGCTCCAGTATCCACATGATCCTGAGAGCAGGATAAGCGATTCGGATAATGGATGGATGGAAGCCAGATACATTGGTCAGACAGAAGTAACAGTCTGTCACGTGATTCTTCTGTTCTCGCCATGTCATTGGGACTGCAAATGGCATTGACTTCTGAGTACCTCTGAGCCAGGCTCTCAGGTTGACTGCACATGTTGCATAACATGTGTGAGGAGCCCGGGGTTTCTCTTGGTCACCAATTTTACATCCAAAGTAGAGCTCGTAGGCTTTCTTAATAAGTGCAGTCATGGTGTGTCTCTGAGCCTTAAGCGTATACTCACCACAGATGTAACAGAATGTATCGCAGCTGTTCCAACACCGACGAGACATTTCTGCTGTGTTAAATCTTCCTGAAGACAATAAATCTTATTGTTAAGTATGCTCACTGTGCTGTTGCCTGAAGAACATGTGCATCAACATGCGTCCAAACAGCATCTGTAAATGTGAGCAGCTTTTATAGCCTGGCTGCCAGCATCTAACCTGACTAAGCATGCCCAGGCATGCTGAAGACAACATTTGCATTGCACCTACAGAGTGCATGCCCAGGCAGGCTTGGACTGACCAAAACGGCTTGTTTTGTGGGCAGAATACTAGCTGACTTAAAATATGATGGGAAATCTCAGTAATAGGTCTTATCTACAAAACGGTATGTGATATGATTTTTTCTGGGAGGGGGGGGCAAGTTGTACTTGGCCAATTATCCCACTCTTCAAGCCATCCCGGTTGCTGCTCCACCCCCTCTGCCAATCCAGGGAAGGCTGCAGACTATCACATGTCTCCTCCGATACATGTCGAGTCACCAGCTGCTTTTTTTCACCTGACAGTGAGGAGTTTCGCCAGGGGGACGTAGCGTGTGGGAGGATCATGCTATTTCCCCCTCCCCCCCGAACAGGCGCCCCGACCAACCGGAGGAGGCGCTAGTGCAGCGATCAGGACACATACCGATCCGGCTTCCCACCCACAGACAAGGCCAATTGTGTCTGTAGGGACGCCCATCCAAGCCAGAGGTAACACGGGGATTCGAACCAACGAGCCCTGTGTTGGTAGGCAACAGAATAGACCGCTACACTACCCGGACACCCCTGTGATAGGAACATTTTAAGGTGATTTTCGTGATCAGCAGCCCAGTACCCATAAAATACACCCAAAAGTTTTCAGGAACCAAAGTCTTCATTGTCCAGTGTTACTCATCACATGACGTAACGTCAGAATCAACTTTATTGGCCAAGTGTGCTGATACATACGAGGAATTTGGCTCCAATTTACAGCAGCTTCTAGAACTTGCATGTATAACTCATGAAAAAAAGAAAAACAAAAGAAATAAATGGAATAATAACTGACAACTTGTGATTCTTAAAGTGACCACAACAAAATACAGAAACACATTACATAAAGAATTACTTTAGAAAACAGAAACAAGACTTCTAATATATTAACTTAGATGTAACGAAACACCCATAATCGCTAATATATTATTGTACCTATGGATACAGTACAATACATATTACAAATGAGTTTGTATACTTACAGAAAAAAATGGTGTGTAGAAATATTAATACAACCTTGAAGTGTTCATAATTTAGAAGTCCTGGTATGAAGTTCATTCATTCATCTTCAGCTGCTTCTCCGGGGTACAGCTGTGGTGGCAGCAAGCTAAGTAGGGCATTCCAGATGTCTCTCTTCCTGGCAACACCCTCCAGCTCCTCCTGGGGGATCCCAAGGTGTTCCCTGGCCAGATTGGACATCTAGTCCCTCCAGTGAGTTCTGGGTGTACCCCGGGGTCTCTTCCCAGTTGGCTGTGCCCAGAAAACCTCCAAAGGAAGGTGCCCAGGAGGCATCCAAATCAGATGCGTGAACCACCTCAACTGGCTCCTTTCAATGCAAAGGAGCAGTGGCTCTACTTCAAGCTCCCTCTGGATGCCGGTTTTCATTGGGTTTCCCAAGAAACCCAAATGAAATTACACCAGCAGAGTTACAGCACCTCGCCTGGAAAAGAGAAACTGGAGCTCCCTCCTGGAGCCAGACCTGGGAAGGGAGCTCGCCGGCGAGTGGCTGGTGGCTGGGCCTTGGCCCTGGCCCATGGAGCCTGGTTGGGCCCAGCCCGAAAAAACAGCATGGAGCTACCACCTCATGGACCCACCACACGCGGGGATGAGCACTGGGGTAGGGTGCAGTGCAGGCCGGGCGGTAGGCAAAGGTGGGGACCGGGGCGTGCCGACTTCCGGCATCACAGATTGGTCCTCGGGACGTGGTATGAAGTTCACGTGTTAAAAAGGTTATAATCCTTATGAAATTCTTTCATTTTAAATATTATTATTCAATCACAGCTCCCCGTTGAGAAAAGCTGTATACAGCCTGCGAAGCTTTACTTAGTGGGACTATGAAAATGTGAAAATATAAATGCTCAGTGTAACAGTGAAATCGAGTGAGGACCTCTAGTTTATCAGTAATTTGAATCAGAATTGGGGGGGGGGAATCATTATCTTTGTAGTCAGCAGCAAGGGGACGGGATCATTTAAATTCTGACTAGGGTTAGGTTTTGAGGATCAATCCTCATATTAAAAATAAATCAATACCTGGTACTGTCTTAAATTAGTAATATATATATTGACATGGTGGAAACGGATGATCCGCTGTGGCGACCCCTAACGGGAGCAGCCGAAAGTAGTAGTAGTAGATATTGACATGGTGGCGCAGTGGTTAACGCGGTTGCCTCACACTAATAAGAAGGTGCTGGGTTCAAGCCCCAGAGAAGTCCAACCTTGGTTGGTCATCCCGGGTCGTCCTCTGTCTGGAGTTTGCATGTTCTCCCCGTGCCTGGGTGGGTTTCCTCTGGGGGCTCCGGTTTCCTCCCACAGTCCAAAGACGTAGGTCAGGTGAATCGGCCGTACTAAATTGTCCCTAGGTATGAATGTGTGTGTGTGTGTGTGTGTGTGTGTGTGTGTGTGTGTGTGTGTGTGTGTGTGTGTGTGTGTGTGTGTGTGTGTGTGTGTGTGTGTGTGTGTGTGTGTGATGGCCTGGCGGCCTGTCCAGGGTGTCTCCCCGCCTGCTGCTCAATGACTGCTGGAATAGGCTCCAGCATCCCCGCGACCCTGAGGGCAGGATAAGCGGTTCAGATAATGGATGGATGGATAATATACACTACCGTTCAAAAGTTTGGGATCACCCAAACAATTTTGTGTTTTCCATGAAAAGTCACACTTATTCACCACCATATGTTGTGAAATGAATAGAAAATAGAGTCAAGACATTGACAAGGTTAGAAATAATGATTTGTATTTGAAATAAGATTTTTTTTTACATCAAACTTTGCTTTCGTCAAAGAATCCTCCATTTGCAGCAATTACAGCATTGCAGACCTTTGGCATTCTAGCTGTTAATTTGTTGAGGTAATCTGGAGAAATTGCACCCCACGCTTCCAGAAGCAGCTCCCACAAGTTGGATTGGTTGGATGGGCACTTCTTTGAGCAGATTGAGTTTCTGGAGCATCACATTTGTGGGGTCAATTAAACGCTCAAAATGGCCAGAAAAAGAGAACTTTCATCTGAAACTCGACAGTCTATTCTTGTTCTTAGAAATGAAGGCTATTCCATGCGAGAAATTGCTAAGAAATTGAAGATTTCCTACACCGGTGTGTACTACTCCCTTCAGAGGACAGCACAAACAGGCTCTAACAGGTACTATTTAATGAAGATGCCAGTTGGGGACCTGTGAGGCGTCTGTTTCTCAAACTAGAGACTCTAATGTACTTATCTTCTTGCTCAGTTGTGCAACGCGGCCTCCCACTTCTTTTTCTACTCTGGTTAGAGCCTGTTTGTGCTGTCCTCTGAAGGGAGTAGTACACACCGGTGTAGGAAATCTTCAATTTCTTAGCAATTTCTCGCATGGAATAGCCTTCATTTCTAAGAACAAGAATAGACTGTCGAGTTTCAGATGAAAGTTCTCTTTTTTCTGGCCATTTTGAGCGTTTAATTGACCCCACAAATGTGATGCTCCAGAAACTCAATCTGCTCAAAGAAGTGCCCATCCAACCAATCCAACTTGTGGGAGCTGCTTCTGGAAGCGTGGGGTGCAATTTCTCCAGATTACCTCAACAAATTAACAGCTAGAATGCCAAAGGTCTGCAATGCTGTAATTGCTGCAAATGGAGGATTCTTTGACGAAAGCAAAGTTTGATGTAAAAAAAATCTTATTTCAAATACAAATCATTATTTCTAACCTTGTCAATGTCTTGACTCTATTTTCTATTCATTTCACAACATATGGTGGTGAATAAGTGTGACTTTTCATGGAAAACACAAAATTGTTTGGGTGATCCCAAACTTTTGAACGGTAGTGTATATTTTTACTTTGATTTATTAATTTATTTATCCATCCATTATCCAAACTGCTTATCCTGCTGTCAGGGTCGCGGGGATGCTGGAGCCTATCCCAGCAGTCATTGGGCGGCAGGTGGGGAGACAGCCTGGACAGGCCGCCAAACCATCACAGAGGAAACATGTTTATTTTTATTTTATTGTATGTGTTTATCTGTTAGGGACTATAGGGACTACTATTTCTTGCGCCTTCTCCCGCCACTCACCATAGTTTATAGAAAGGAAGTGGCGTGGCACACAGTCTGCCAGTAGAGAAGTCTGATCTTTGGTAGTTTATTTAATACTGATGCTGGGGCTTTCAGATATAATTTTTTGGTGTCTGCATTTACCTATTTTCACTCTAGAAATCACAAATATTTCCTGCTTTTGTGTACACGAGAAGACTTTTTTAAAGTATCAGTATTGGGATGCTAGCCTTAGTATTATTTGGTATCGGAACGAAAAGAAAATTACTGGTATTGCCCATCCCTAGACCCCAGGTATATAAAGGGAACATTTCAACAAAATACATCAAAACATTGCTTACGGGTGATTTTTTTTTTAAATTTTACCATAAGACTTTCAAAATGGTAATTAAAAATTGTAAAGTTCTGAAGGTAAACAAATATGCCCACGTATGATTTCCTACCATTGGATATATACCAAAATATAATGTTTTCTTTGGATAGAACATGAGGAATTAAGTACACAAACTTCATATTTATCCATAGGGAAAAAAGTAAAACTGAGTATTGTATGTAAAACTACTGCTCACTTGTCTCCATCTTCTCATAATGCCCTTTTTGTTCATATGCTCTACATTCACGAATGCTGATTACCTTATCCTCTCATTTTCTCTCCATGAGGAAACTGATAAGGTCGTCCATCCTGTAATAGTGCGTTAACAGGAGTCCATTAACACATACAAGATAATACAGCGATGTAGTGTATACATGTACTAATACTGAAAAGTTACAGTAATCAGTTACTGTCTACTGTGCTACCATACACATTTGAGTTAAGGCCTGTACAATAGTGGCTGATGCTATTTAGGAAAACTTTGTTTCACATAAAGTTAGACAGTCGTAATCTGTTGGCTAGCTAGTTTGGTTTTCATGTTGGCTGGCTACATTTTGGATGCACCCAAGACAGCATCCGGATGTGGGCCACTTCAGGCAGTGATGCGGCACTGATGGCCTTCTTCTGGCTCTGACAAAATGGATGTGAGCCTGAAGTGGCCCACATGTATAATAGTAAATATGGCCCAAATATGCCAAATCAAATGTGGGCCTTTTTTGGCAAAGATGCGGTGCTCTGGGCAACATGTAATCTGGGTGTGACCCTGAAGTGGCCCGTGTGGTAAATGGTGAATATGGCCCAAATATCACAAAACAAATATGGACCACCTTTGGCAAATATGTGGCACATGCGGCATTGTTATGGCTTGGTTCTGGCCCAGATCTGGCAAACAGGAGTGGACTGCCCAAGTGCCATCATGCCACGTGGTATGTGGACCGGATGAAGTGTCGGGTGTGGGACGGGTCCGGGCCACAGCAATTTTGCCATCTGGGTTGCCAGGACTAGAGCTGGTACCACCTCTACAGACTGACCGTTAGCATTAGAACTTTGGATTACTTTTCTATTATGTTTGATTTTTTTCTTTAATTCAGAATTTTACAAAAAAAAAAAAAACTTGATGCAATTTTGGCACCTCCCTCTGGGTGGCGCACTAAGCGGTCGCCTAGAAAGCCCCCCACCCCGAGGAGAGCTCCTGATAACAGCATACACGTTATAGTAGTAGTTGCTGAATCACAGCGATGATCGGCAGCCTCGTCCTATTTTATTTCAGCCGATGACATTACGACAGGTTTGGATCTCCATAAAGGTCATGACCTTGACTGTGCGTTGGAACAGACTTAAAAAGGCAGACGGGGAAATGTACGCTCTTAATCCAGGGGGGTTTACACAAATCACAGGGTTTTTCAGCGAGATGTTTTCAAAATGAGAATAGGTTGAAAAAAAAAAGTCTCAAAAAAAAAACTGTCCACGGCCGCCTGTTGAGGTGCGTCCTAAAAGCCAAGTTAAAGTAATGAGATCATTAAGTGTTTATGATCCTGGCGAATCAAGGGCGCGCATATTAGTCCAAAGATTTACCATTAATTTCTTCTGGAAAAGAGGGGTAAGTTGGGCGTGGGAGGAGCGAGAGAGAGCAAAAAACGGAGCCGGAGTGGGAGGTGAGGAGAGCTCCGTCCCTTGGAGCCGGGGGAAGAATTTATTGTCAGGAAGAGGAATGAAAGTGTAATTTACGGTGCACGCTCTACCATTCCCCCTTGCCCTCCCCTTCGGTAATGAGAAACGTCTGTTTTGTTGTAAGGCCAGGGCCTGGTAAGACCCCTCCCCCCCTGGCTATGACACATCATTAGTTTTTATTTCTGTCTCTGCTTTTACGGCCCCTGCCCAGGCGCCAGAGTTTGGCCGATGATTGGAACCGTTGCCGCCGCTGCCGCTGCCCCGGCTGAGCCCTTCCACCGCCCAAGATGGCCTCCCGTCACTGGCGGTGGGAAGAGAGGAAGCCCACCGCATGCTTCCCGCTAAGTGCTATTATTAACTGGAGCTGGATGACCAAGTTTATATGGGGGGGAGGGATATAGTGAAATTTGCACTGTACATTCATATTGACCCTGAAGTGTGTTTGAAGCACACTTTTTACCAAGCTTTAGTCAGGGTCAGGCCAGGGGATGAGAAACTGTAAATGTTGATGTCTTACAACTATACTCCACACCAGTCTCACAGACAAAACGTGCATGTCCAACTTATTTACAGTTCTCATGTGCACACACACACACACACATACATATATATAAATCCAGTGAGTCAAGTAAAGTCTTTATGAGACAGTACAAGCCTGTTTCATGCCATATTCCATTATTTTGCTCCTTATTTGTTGAGCACTTCCCCTACCGTTGAGTGTTTCTTTTAACAAAGTTGTATATGTATATTATACATATAATCATCATCAGCTGATGATTGCTTATGGCATGAAACAGGCTTGTACTGTCTCAAAGAATTTACTTGACTCACTGGATTATGTGTGTGTATATATATATATATATATATATATAAAGATAGGTGTAGGAAAAAAACTTTAATGCATTTTAGTACAAGCTTGTTTCGTGCGTGTACTGAAATGCATTATTATTTTTTTCCCACATCTATCTCAATATTCCACTCCTCATTTGTTGAGCACTTTTATCAACACCATTGATGGGTTCCGGAAAAAAATGCTATATATATATATATATATATATATATATATATATATATATATATACTCCAAATATATACTCCAATGACTACTGGGATAGGCTGCAGCATCCTGTGACCCAGAGAGCGGGATAAGCAGTTCAGATAACGGATGGATGGAGATACATATATATTTATATACTCTATAAGTATATATAAGCGTGTGTGTGTGTGTGTGTGTGTGTGTATATATATATATATATATATATATATATTTATTATATGTGTGTGTGTGTATATATGTATACAAGTAGATGTGTGTACATTGATGTATATGTTGACGTACATCAACGTGGTTTTGTAGACTATATGTCAGCATACCAGATCACATTCTGTTACAGTCATACAATGTCCAACATGTCAACATATTCATGAACGAGGACGTAGTTCAGTACATCCGCTCTGATCCTCCGCTCTTTACAGATCGTTGCATTCAGGTATTACATTAGAGATGATTAAATGTAGGTATTTATAGGTATGTCAGCTTAGAGATGGTTAAGTTTAAGTGTATGGTTAGAAATGGCTATGTTGAGCGGGTTAAGTTTAAATACAGGATTAGGTGTAGTTAAGGTCAGGGTGAGGATGTCGGGGACTGGTCATTCAGCATTACCATCAGTGGCGGCTGGCCAGTACAGGGTGCTGGGGCGCCGCCCCCTTCAAACATCAAGAGATGAAAATCTACTTAACCATGTTAAAGATAATTTAGTTGTATAATGCAAATAATTATGGAGTAAAAGTGTTTTCAGTCTGTGAGCGCCTGTCAGCAGCATTAAATATTGGTTCCACATGGTATTTGGTAGATTTCTGTCTGAATACATATACTTCCTGTCTGAATACATATACTTCCTGGGTGAGGGGCGCCGGCCAAACCATACCTTATGTAAGCCCTCAAACTTGTGGCGAGCAGGTGACCTGAGGCTGCTGTCTGATTGGTTTCTTCAGATTTTCCAGGGGGCGCAGTTCTGTGCGCCACAGACACTCCCACTTTTATTGGCAGCGAATTGGTATTGTTTTAATTTTTTGGATCTAATGTGATTGGACAATTCTCGTGGCTATCAATCATGTTTACACCCACCACCACGCCTCATCTCGACTGTCAATCATCCACCGTCTACGAACCCTGATAAAATCTATAGGCTACATGGTCCTTCTTAATACCTCTGTGGTTGTGTGGCCATTTAAGCAGCTGTCAGGTGTGCTGCGCCAAGGTACACTGCGCCCCCCCCCCAAACATTTTTAACACCAGCCGCCACTGGTTACCATCCACATTGAGTGTAAATCAAGGATGTCCTGATATATGTCCTGATTCACTGAGACACAATGTTGGTATTTTGGGACCTTCAAATAAACTGTTTTGTCTGTGAGAACGGGCCGGGATTATTCATGGTACACACGTTCAGTTTTGTTTTTTTTGTGTTTTTTTTTATAATACAGCATCTGGTCATCGAGGAAATAAAAAAAAGTCAACAGTCAAAAGTGTTAAGACCGATCTTAAATGTGTGCGATGAGAATGACAGCGGGTAAGTGTGGAGCATCTCATCGTGACAGAAAATGCATCAGTGTGACGCTGTGGGTCATGAAAAACGAGAGAATCGGACGGTAAAAAAGAAAAGTGGAAATCGTCAAAATCCCATTAAGCAAGTGACGTTGCACAGGTTGGGCACATCTCAATGAGTCTCACATATCTACGGCAATACGTTAATTTAATCTGAACTTTATTAAGCTTTCACCAAATAAGATATACATGATGATAATAATAATAATACTCCTTATGATTGATGATAAACAGAAATGGACATATTCAGCGTCACAAGCCATAATATGAATGAATAATGTATTGTGTACCTTCTCATGAAGCTAATAGCTCGTGTAAAGCAAACAGACCCAGAGGAAGCTAAACAAAGCAGGTGACAATAATCACTCAAACTAGTCGTGTCCGGTGGTATAAATACTTCTAAAAAGAAACGTTTCACTGTACTCGTGATGCCGCAAAGCCGAGGTTTTTTTATTTTTTATTTTGTACTATAATTGTGTAAAATGAGACGGTTACTCTGAGATTTGAGCAGCGGGCAATGTTATGGCTGTGCGATATCTCCAACCCTGCTGCGAGCGCACGGTTACTGAGCAGCTGATGGCTTACATAATAATCATAGGCTTGTCGTTATTGTACGGTTATGCTTTTTTGATATACTGCAGCACGTTAACGGTGGTCCTTGTTGTTTTTTTTCCCCCTTGTGTCCTATTCGTGCAGGGACGTATACGGACTCCACACACAAGTACGCGGCTTCTCGTACGTCCAGGAGAGAGCTCGCAGCCCTCGTTTTTGCAGAGCTTCGGGAACAGATGCAGGTACTCGTGCACACATGCAAGCAGGGACACACACACACACACACACACGCACACACGTGCAACCTTTCGCCCATGCTTTTTGATATATCGCTGCGGCACGTTAACGGTGGTCCTTGTTTTTTCCCTTCCGTCCTATTCGTGCAGACACACAAGCACACGGCTTTACATACGTCCACGAGAGAGCTCGCAGGCCTTGTTTTTGCAGAGCTTCGGCAGCAGATGCACACACTCGTGCACACAGGGACACACACACACACACATGCACGCACACATGCAACCTTTTTCCCATGCACATTCCCAGGTTTGTTCATCCCTCATTTTTGTGCAGAGGTTATTCTCCGTAATGAACGGCAACATCTAATTGGAAACAAACAAGTGAGCTATCGAATGGCTGAACTTTTGTCAGACACCGGAGCGGGATTTGTGCTGAGCTCCAACTAATCCCCCCCCCCCACCCCCCCACATCCTTTCGCAGGGCGTGTTTTCTAATGAATTCCCTCCTATCCAAAAATATATACTGTCCCGACCTCTTTCCCTTCCTTCCTAAACAACCACAAATGAGTTCCAGTGCCTCTTTTTTTTTTTTTGTGTGTGTGTGTGTGTTTCATCTCTCAATAAGAAATAAAAAGGTACAAAGACTCCTTAATACTGTTCATTTTCTCTACATCACGTACAACGGCTCTTGAGAAAATCTGTCTGCTACTTCTCACAAACACAAAAAACAAATGAAAACCAGGCTGGGAAAAATACACCGTGGAGTAGAACAGATTGCAGAGATCCCTCGATCATTATCAGGGCCCTCCTGGCTCACATTTTTGTCCGACGCAGGATCTCTCCGTTGCTCGGGAGGGTCTTATATTGTTTCATTAGGGCTGAAATGAACCATGTCAAACCACAATCTGGTGTAATGTCATTACATTGGCCAGCGGTGAACATCGCAGCGGAACAAGTCTCTCTGGTTACCACCGATCCAGCTCGTCCGTCTCCTCGCAGCGGCGCTCCTCTCTCGCTTAAAACATACGTTTGAAGAAATCCTCCAGTTTTCTTTGTGCATCTTCACAAATAGCATAGCAGCATTACTCCTTCCCTTCATCATCATCAGTTTGATATTTGTCGTCTTTTTTTTGGAGGCTGTGGCCAGCGCCAACGGGTGAGGCCTCGTCTCCTTTTTTTTTTTTTCTTTTGGGTCAGATTTTTTTATTTTTATTTTTTTTTCGCCGATTGTTGGTCCCCACCCGGCTGGTTGGGGGACGTTAGGTGACGGAGGTCGTTGTGATGCTGAGGACGGTGGCGGCGGCGGTGGTGGTGCTGGTCCTGCCCTGCCCTTTTCGCTTCTTGCCCCCGCCGCCTCCATCCTTGCTGCCCTCTTTCCCCTCTTTCCCTCGCCCTCTTCCGCTCTCTTTTTCCTTCTTGCTCGGCTCATCCTTCCGGTCGCCCTTGTTCTTCTTGCCTGAGGAGGGAAAAAACAAAAAACAAAAAAACAAACGCCACAGAAGACGCAGTTACATTATTGCACGACTGTCCAAACAAACCGTTTTCACTGCCGTTTGTTATAAACCTGATCTTGGTTCACAACGAGGGCTTTCCATCGGGGGACATAAAATTCAGGCTGTCGGGGGCCCGGATCCCACACAACGCTTTTGTCATCCGGTGCCGGAATGACAAAAGCGTTGTGTGGGATCCAAGGCCCGCCATGTGGCTCCTTTTTTAATGCGAGGGTAATTGCTGCTAAGCTTCACACATCCAAGCGTGGCATCCAGAGCCATCGATAAACAGCGGCGTGAGGGATCGCAGCGCCGCGCAGCTCTGACAGGCTACACACCGCAGCGCTCGCAGTGCCATAACTACAGGCACGGAAAAATAATAACAAGCCTTTGTGAGAGGTTTCAGTCCAGATCCGGACACAGCGTCATCAGCCGATGGAACATAATGGTCCATATAAACATTTGGGAAACAGTTAAAGTGAGCTCCTGTTAACAACCGCCTCTCTCTCTCTCTCTCTCTCTCTCTCTCTCTCTCTCTCTCTCTCTCTCTCTCTCTCTCTCTCTCTCTCTCTCTCTCTCTCTCTCTCTCTCCCTCCCCCCCGTTTCATTTTTTTCCAGCTCAGCTCGCTTTATTGGCACGACAAAAACGACATGTTTGTGTTGCCAAAGCACGGTCAACGCGCATGTTAACAGTATATGAATAATGAGAAAAAAACAAGCACATAAACAATCTGGTGAAGTGATGACAGTATTGATAAAAACACTAACCGTAATAACAGTAAAGTGAGAATAGGTGAGTAATGGAGTTACATTACATGTGTAGTTACATTACATGCAGGTAGAGCATTTGTCTTATGTGTGTATGTGTACGTCTGAGGGTGTTTGAATATGTGTGTGTGTGTGTGTGTGTGTGTGTTAATCTTTCAGTCTCTGTCTCTTTGTGTCTCTTTCTGTCCCTCTTCCTCTGTTTCCATCTTTATCTGTATGTCTCTCTTTCTCGCTCTCTATCTGTATCCCTTATGTGTGTCTTTGTCTCTTTTTCTCTGTCTGTCTCTCGCTCTCTCTCTGTCTCTTTTTCTCTTGTCTGTCTGTCTCTCTGTCCGTCTCCTTTTCTCTGTCTGTGTCTCTGTCTGTGTCTCTCTCTCTCTGTGTCTCTCTGTCTGTCTCGCTCTCTCTGTCTTTCTCCCTCGCTTTCTCTCTGTCTGTCTCTCTCACTCTGTCTTTCTCTCTGTCTGTCTCTCTGTCTGTTTCTGTCTGTGTGTGTCTCTCTCTCTGTCTCTCACTCTCTTGTCTTTCTCTCGCTTTCTCTGTCTCTCTTTGTCTGTCTCTCTGTCTGTCTGTCTTTTTGTCTCTCTCTCTCTCTCTCTCTCTGTCTCATTACTCTGCAAGTGGGATGTCCACCTGTCCTACATTGTGAGGGGAAAACTTGTCTGTCAGTACAAACAGCCATCAGACCGACAGGTCCAGGCAGTCTGAACTGGGAACAACCGTCCTCGTCTAGAACAGGGAAAAGACCCGAGGAGCCCCTTC
This sequence comes from Lampris incognitus, assembly GCF_029633865.1. Taxonomy (NCBI): domain Eukaryota; kingdom Metazoa; phylum Chordata; class Actinopteri; order Lampriformes; family Lampridae; genus Lampris; species Lampris incognitus. The sequence goes on along the minus strand of NC_079219.1, from coordinate 5,234,110 downwards.
AGCTGCTTCTCTGCAGAAGCAAAACAACCATGGAGTGTATGAGCACCCGCTGACATTCATTTTTTTTTACATAAATGACTACGATAATGAGTCAAACATTGTAATTATCTCTCTTTTGAAGATGTGAGCAGAATTCAGAGGGTGGAAATGGATGTTTGTGTCAGGTGTCAGACGGTGATCGTTTATGCCGGGGATAATGAGTCTCTCCATAATGGATGAAAGCCGAGCCCGTTAAATGTTCGAGGATGTTTGCTATGAACTTTGGATTAGGAGCCTCTGTGCTCCCTGGAAACTGAGTAAACACGTGCCAAGGACTGGACAACGTTAACTATGCATTTGACAACAGGAGGACAATTGGCGCCGCCATGTTTGTCTGCTGCACCCGCGGTAACGACTGTGTTTATTTCCCCTCATGCCCACATTTTTAAATTTCGTTGCACAAACAATTGTCACGATTCGTTCTGTGTGTAAAGGAAAAAAACGAAAACCCCAAAGGTTTAATATTTTTCCTACAACAAACAAGTTTTTGGAGACAGCCAGTTAAAAACAGCTATACGGCGGTAGCTGGTTTTGTATTTATTGGAATTCGTATCGTGAGTATGGAGGAACCTGAAACAAAACAAGTTTCAGTAAGCATCATGACCATTCATTTAATGAGAGTTTGGCAGAGACACCGGTGCCGTTGCTTTTCCCCTCTGTTGGCAAACGAGTTTGTGCGGCACGGCCGCACACAGCAGTGCACTAGCGGGGAATGACCTCCATCCTTTGTTCCATTTTAAAATCATGGGAACATCTCATTGTGTCGGCTATTTCGTCAGTATACCGAGATCTGATGCCCAACACACTTTGCGTCCATGTGTTTCCTTGAATCAATAAACACATTTGGGAGCCATTTGGCCACTTATGAATCAAGCACTCAAATGTTGGGTGGTAATTGTTTCAGTTTATATCGGTGAGGCATAGTGGATCTGAGTGGAGTTAAGGGCCCTCACACACGCTGTGAAGTATCTGAGCTGGTGTGCTTACCGAATAAGGGCTTAATTAACTCTCTGACAAACCACTAATGGAGCCAAGCGAGGGGGACTCCATCAATTTATGACAACTCTGATTGCAACTCCTCTCCATCCAAGCTAAACAGTCTTCCCTGCAAGGGCGATCACACATCCAGAAATGCTGTTTTCGTGCGAGCCCCTGTTGAAGAGCTTCAAGAAGGGGGGGGGGGGGGACAGTAAATGCAGCCAAACCAGCACAAAGCATGAGATCTGCAGACCAGTAAATCACTGATGTTATACAAGCACTGCCCCTTGTGGTTTATATAGCTTAGGCTTTGGCCAGTTCCTGCAGATGACTGCACAACCTTGCTAATTTAGCACACGGTGAGCTTATGCACATGACTTGTTGATGCCCATCACCTATGAATTATATTTTTTTTCGGAGGAAAATTAATTTCTGTGCATTTGGAAGATCACGTGTTCTTATTTTCATAGTATCTTATTCAGCTGCTGAACGGAGGGAATCCAGAATTAAATGCCTTTTAAACTCTAGCAGTCTTGTTATTTCATAACCCCGGAGGTTGTGAACCCATAGCTCAATCTCTCCTCTCAGTCAGGTGACACCTCACTCATCATCACTCCCCCCTTCTAATATGGTCTTCCTTCACTCTTTTTTCCCAAAACAACAGCTCTAGGTTTAGAAATTTGGCAGTCATCACACCCTGTTTTATGGGGCAGTTTATAATATTTCACTGTTAATTATTCTCCTGAACCCACGGCAGACGTTCTTTCCAGGTTGCAAGCGTCAGACAGCGTAAATTTGCCTGCTGTCGCTGCTTGTCCGGCGTAGCCCGCTCCTCAGTGAAGAATTATAAGCGGACTCCCCTCCAGCCTTCCTCCATCTAGACATTACCAAATATCTATATGGGGCAATATCAGATCATACTCCTTAGATTCAGAGCCATGCAAGAATGTGGGAGAAGAAGAGGTCTGTACTGGAATGTGCAAACCTCCTCCATAGAATATGTACTCATATATATATATATATATATATATATATATATATATATCTTTGTTAAAAGAAACACTCAACGGTAGGGAAAGTGCTCAACAAATAAGGAGCGATGATTGCTTGTGGCATAAAACAGGCTTGTACCGTCTCATAAAGAATTTACTTGACTCACTGAAATATATATATATATATATATATATATATATATATATATATATATATATATATACACACACACACATGCATATTATCTTTAAATGTAATATTTTCAGGTATGGTTGCTAGCACAGGGTAACAGCACATACTCTTGTGCAATATTGCCTCTGCACCTAAAATCCCATAAGTATGCTATTCTCCATCAAACACTTTGAATATTGTCTGTGAATGTTGTCATTCATCCAGGTCATGGTTATCCAAAGGAGTTGAATCAAGTGCAACTGGACTTGGTATATATGTCAATATATATACCAAGTCCAGTTGCACTTGATTCAACTCCTTTGGATAACTTTGAATATTGTTTACTTACAATACCTTGTAAAGATTAAAAAAAACTTGTAAACATGTTGAAGCCTTCAGCCTTTGGGGGAAAATAACCCATTGATAATATAAAAGGGAGTATTATAGGAATTTTATCATGCAAATTCATAGGCTTGTAGTAGCCAAAAGGCACCCAACCAGCAGCAAGCAGAAAACAACCTTCTACAGGCATTAACACATATTAACAACTTCTCCACCCGTTATCAGACCTTTTATCGTCCCAACATCACTGCAAATAAAGTTGTGAATGTTTTTGTTTACTGATGTAGATGCTTGAAAGTAAAATGACCTGGGCTGACAGTATTCCTGTTTTCGGGCGGTGAGCTGTTGACCAGCAGACCAGATTGATGTTTGATTAGCCCGAGCTGCAAATGCGACTACTAGCCATTAAGTTGCTGTGAATGCCAAGAATGGCTCTGGCTAATATAAATGACCGCACACTGCAACAAAAAAAAAAGCACTTCCAGTGATTTGGTAAATCTAGTATTCAGTCTTAAAATCAAACCTTTTTTTAAAACAAGTACAAAAAACATCGAACGGGATGAAAAATTTTATCTGCTTGCAAAGCATTTGCATTGCAAATGCAAATGCCTTGCAATGCATTGCAAATGCTTCAAACACTTTCTGCAATCAAGAGTCAATATTTTAATACTAATGTATTTAAATGCTTTGTTCAAGGACATTGTCGCTTTTAGATTGTATCTTAATTTAGACTGAATCTTGATTCAAGCGAAAATCTACCCCGTTAGATGACTTTTTGATTAATTTCAAGAAAAACTAAAGTTTTAAAACTCAAAAATGAGATGAAATGATGGCTCAGACCAACTTTTTTTTTTTGCAGCAGCAGCAGCATTGATGGACATTGATGTGTGGATGTGTGGTTGATAAGACCCCGAGCAAACATGTCAGGGCCATGTAAACCTCACGCTTCGGCGAACGTCGAAACAAACGGCTCGGCGTCTCAGATCCTAGTCCAGTTCTGTACTGCATGACTCTGCCCTTCACTGGCTTGGCTCGTAGATCGAGTTTATTGTTTACGTGCTAAGAAGGCAAGAGATTCTGTGTCCTTCTGAGAGCCGTGCCAAACCAAACCCAATCAACACGTTGCGGGTCATAGACACGCTGGCGGGTACACACACAGGCCTTAGCATTTTGAGTTGTGGTTGCACCATTCATCATAAGAAACTGTTGAAGACTTTTTATAAGCCACTGGTTCATCAGAATGAGTGATTGTGTCAACCACCAAATGGTACACGTAATATTTCCACATAGCTACTGATGAACAAGACCTTTGTGTCCATCATTCCTACTGTCCATCGCAAAGTTCTCAACCTTCTTGTCCCCAAAACTAACTTCATTGCTGTTAGTCCGGCTAATTCAATTTAAAAGCATTACAGTGATTTGAAAACAACATTAAAAAAATTTGCCATTGAGGTAATCCCCCAATACACACAAATAAACAAAAATCATTCTTTTTCTCCTTTTTTCCCCATTCATATCAAACATACAAGTGTGACATTTACAAAACGAAGCTATTCGATGAACACTGATGAGCCAAAACATTATGACCACTCACAGGTGAACCGGATAACCTTGATCATCTCCAAACAAGGGCACATATGTCAAGTTCTGTGCAGATTAGATGGTAAGAGAACAATCAGTTCTCATAATCAACGTGTTGGATGAAGGAGAGTTGGGCAGGAGTAAAGACCTGAGCAACTTTGACAAGGGCCAAATTGTTATGGCCAGATGACTGGGTCAGAGCATCTCCGAAATGGCTTGTGGGGTGCTCCCTGTCCGGTGAGTAGCTACCGACAGTGGTCCAAGGAGGGACAAACCACAAACCAGTGACAGGGTGCCCAGATAGCATCCGGATGTGGGCCACTTCAGGCAATGATGCGGCACTGATGGCCTTCTTCTGGCCACACCGACACTTTCATCCAGCCCACATACTGTGTGGAATGATGGCACTTGGGCAGTCCGCTCCTGTTTGCCAGATCTGGGCCAGAACCAAGCCATAGCAATGCCGCATGTGCCACATATTTGCCAAAGGTGGCCCGTATTTGTTTTGTGATATTTGGGCCATATTCACCATTTACCACACGGGCGACTTCAGGGTCACATCCAGATCACATGTTGCCCAGAGCACCGCATCTTTGCAAAAAAGGCCCACATTTGATTTGGCATATTTGGGCCATATTTGATGTTATACATGTGGGCCACTTCAGGCTGACATCCATTTTGTCAGGGCCAAAAGAAGGCCATCAGTGCCGCATCATTGCCTGAAGTGGCCCACATCCGGATGCTATCTGGGACAGCATATTAGGCAGTTGGTCATAATGTTTTGGCTCATCCGTGTTTATAACCGCTTGCTTAGTTATTTATTTAGCTTAATAAAGACTTGTGTCTTGATGTTTTGTGGTCGGGGGATTCTGTAATTATTGTTTATTTTCAGTAATTTCAGAGTAGTTCCTTGAGGCCCCCCTTTTGCCCCCCATCCAGCCATTGCGAACCACTGGTCTCGCTCTTTCTCTTTCTGATGTATTACACACTGTGATGTGTGTGTGTGTGTGTGTGTGTGTGTGTGTGTGTGTGTGTGTGTGTGTGTGTGTGCGTGTGTGTGTGTCTGATTACCTCTTGTGCAAGGGGTCTTGAGCACACTGCACTTTCTTCTCTCTGTCTGCGGAGCACATGGCGGTTCTGAGGTCACAGGGGCCACGGAACTGTCCAGGCCAGAGACCTGCTGGAGAGGCTCTCGCACCCTGGACTGCGAGCCTCTCTTGAAACCACATGTCTTGTTCTTCTTCATACAGGGACCCCACTGGCTCCACTCACCGAGCTCACACTCGACAGCGGGCTGACCTGGATGGAGACCAGAAAAAAAAAAAGCAATTGTGATGAAAAGAGTCTTCCACAGTCCAAACATTTCACATTTGGGATTTGCATCTCGGCCTCCCTGCGCATTTCTAATTTGGCAGTATTTCTCAAATGAGAACTCAGCTGGACTGGACCTGAGACATGTTGTCCAGCTTAAGTCATTTCCAATCCTGCAGACAATTTAAGGTTTTTTTCTTTAAAATTTGAAGTTTTTTTTTTTTTTTTTTTTTTTTTGGTGAGGAAAGAGGGGGGAAAAGGATAAGGGGACGGCTGTGAGCACAATAAGTGGCACGGGAACGAGTACACGATCCATCCGGACAACACGAGGCGATGTCTAAAAGTGATTCCAAAGTTTCTTGTCGTTCTTGTGTCGAGTGAAGACGTCTGGAGAGCTCAGAGTAATACGCTTAATAATGTGTTTACTGAAGACAGAAAGAGTTTCTACGGAAATCTAGAAAAATGTAATTGGCCGTGGGCCGAAGTTAAGACCGCTTTTGATTGAGAAAAAACAGAGAGAACGGGGGGACTCAAGGGAACATTTAAATTCTCCGCAGCTTTTGAAGTGTTGACCTCTCTCCTTACCAGCCAGGCAGCAGCGCTCTGACAAGTGAGGCATAGTTGGCTGCTCAGTTGAATTGTATTTAGCAGAACAAATGCTGAGCGGGCTGTGCTGCGGATCAGTAGGGCTACGTTCAGACTGGCAGCTCAGCTCGGATTTTTGGCACATCCAGGTCGGAATCACCTCGCTTGTATCAGGTCTCGAAAGCAAAACGAAAACTCGGGGAACCCAATTTTCACAAATCAGATTCAAAAACAAATTCGTAGGTGCTATGAACTGTGATTCAAATAGAATTTTCTGAGGGGATGTGTGTCTCGGTCTGGATTTCAAACTGCCCTTTATGTAACTTGCGACGCTTATCCCAGATAGCAAAACTGCTGTGGCCCGGACCCGTCCCACACCCGACACTTCATCTGGCCCACATACCGTGTGGAATGATGGCACTTGGGCGGTCCGCTCAACCAAGCCATAGCAATGCCACATGTGTCACATATTTGCCAAAGGTGGCCCGTATTTGTTTTGTGATATTTGGGCCATATTCACCATTTACCACACGGGCCACTTCAGGGTCACATCCAGATCACATGTTGCCCAGAGCACCGCATCTTTGCCAAAAAAGGCCCACATTTGATTTGGCATATTTGGGCCATCTTTGCTGTTATACATGTGGGCCATTTCAGGCTCACATCCATTTTGTCAGGGCCAAAAGAAGGCCATCAGTGCCGCATCATTACCTGAAGTGGCCCACATCCGGATGCTACCTGGGATTGCACCGCACCTTTCACTGCACAGTGATGGCAGCCATGACTGTAGCATGACCTATGGCGTCATACGTCAACCTCCTGTGGTGTCAATGCTGTGTGACACGACAGATGAGTTCTGCACTGCGACTAGAGATTCATATGGTGTGAAGAGCGAAATTATACACACCTTTTTTTTTTCTCCCCAATTGTGCTCGGCCAATTACCCCATTCTTCGAAGCCATCCGCTGCTCCATCCCCTCTGCCGATCCGGGGAGGGCTGCAGACTACCACATGCCTCCTCCGATACGTGTGGAGTCTCCAGCCGCTTCTTTTCACCTGACAGTGAGGAGTTTCACCAGGGGGACGTAGCGCGTGAGAGGATCACGCTATTCCCCCCAGTTCCCCCTCCCCCCCGTAAAGGTGCCCCAACTGACCAGAGGAGGCGCTAGTGCAGTGACCAGGACACATACTAACATCCGGCTTCCCACCTGCAGACACGGCCAATTGTGTCTGTAGGGACGCCCGACCAAGCCGGAGGTAACACGGCGATTCGAACCGGCGATCCCCGTGTTACATAGCAACGGAATAGACCACCGCACTACCTGGACACCCCTGAACACACAAATCTGACCAGATCACTTATATATAACAATGTGAACAGTCAGTCAGCCCTAAAGGTCAGATATGAGAAACAAATCCTACTCGTCTGCAATCTAAAGCAGATGAATACAATTTTTGTGGACCACAGGTGACGACCACCCGTGGACCACAGGTGGTCGTCACCTGAGGCACATTTCAAAAATGGAGCAGACAACAACAAAATACTATGCTAATATCAAACTTTACTAACACAGAAATACCACGCCTACTGTGCTGTGCCGCTTAAATAAGGGATCGTCCACAACAAGGTGTGCATTAAAAGGATTTTAACTCATGACATAGAAGCAGATAACCACCCAACACCAAGCAGAATGTGTTAAAATCTTTTGACACACACCTCAGAGTGGATTGTCTCACTTATATCGTAGTCACTTGCCAAAATATTTTAATTGAAAGCATTCAATTATTTTTTATTGAACGCGAATTACAGAAAAGTGATTCATCTTAAGCCAAAGTATGAGGGCATTAAAACCATTTTTCCCCTTTTTTGGGAGGAGGGGGGGTTCCCCCCTTTTCTCCCCAATTATATCCAGCCAATTAACCCGCCCTTCTGAGCCATGCCGGTCGCTGCTCCACCCCCTCTGCCGATCCGGGGAGGGCTGCAGACTACCACATGCCTCCTCCCATACATGTGGAGTCGCCAGCCGCTTCTTTTCACCTGACAGTGAGGAGTTTCACCAGGTGGACGTACTGCGAGGGAGGATCACGCTATTCCCCCCCAGTTCCTCCCCCCGAACAGGCGACCCGACCGACCAGAGGAGGCGCTAGTGCAGCGATCAGGACACATACCCACATCCGGCTTCCCACCTGCAGACATGGCCAACTGTGTCTGTAGGGACGCCCGACCAAGCCGGAGGTAACACGGGGATTCGAACCGGCGATCCCTGTGTTGGTAGGCAGCGGAATAGACCGCTACGCTACCCGGACGCCCGGCATTAAAACAATTTTATCGCACACCCTCCG